>NW_009726155.1:0-91455 GCF_000703405.1 Apaloderma vittatum | reverse complement strand
TTTCCCACAGACTTTAAGTCTCATTATTCACTGCTTATAAAGTCATTCAAGATATAAAAAGTCTTTTTATAGTAATGAAAGAACTCCCACAATTAGCCAGAAGGCAGCCATCTATCTTTTTAAACTACTTGGTTCGGAGGAGACCAGGAGTTTCAGGCGTCTGTACATGGATGAATTGTTATGACAGTGATAAGTGTAACATTCATGTGGTGATGCCAGCCGTGGCTGAGTTCATGGAAGGCTAGGGGGTTTTTTTTTAGAAGTGAAAGAGAGAAATTTTCTTTGTTAATGAATTGTGGAATATGATTTCCTGAAAAGGAGAAAAGTGACTGCATGTTATTTACAGAGTACTGAAATCCACCATTCATCTCTTTCATTATTCTTTGGAAGTTGCTGATGATTAAAGAATGTTGTTAATCTGTTCTCCTAAAACTTTAATAGCAACTACCTTTTGAAGTACCTTTTCTCTGAGAAAAATACATACCTAGCAGAGAAATTGGAGGGTGAGCTTGTCCTAAAGCAGAAACACTGTGAAGTTCACAGGAGCATACAGCATTCTGTACAGGGGCTAGAGATAAGAATTATTCGTTCTGAGCACACACACTGGCCTTTGATTGTATTTTTCTCCACCATCAAAGGGTTGCTGTATGTGGTAGATCTCGTGAGAGATTTATATAATGTCTTATCCACAAATAGAAAACAGTTGCGATGATTAATGTAATAAATGATGGTCTAATTACATCAAGAAGTAACTCAATGTATTTTATGCATGCCACAGCTACTTTAGTCTTTATTGCCCTCAGGCAGAATCTTAACATCATCAGAAAAACTGTTTGTCAATATTAAAAGCAATTTACATAGTAAATACACTCGAGCCTTGTTACATCATCATCTGGGTTAGCTGAGCATTCCTGTCGGTACCAGGAGGTGCCGGTGAAGGCAGACCTCACAAGTGTTCAAACAGTTCAGCTGTCACCGTGGGAGGATGACAAGTGTCAGCATTCCCGCCCTGCAGGAAGGGGACAGGTTCAGTGAGAGGGCACTGAGAGGACTTAATTTCATGGACAGGAAGGATGCAGGAATCAGCAGGCATGAGAGAAGAGAGATTCTTGGGGAGCAAAGAAGGGTCTACACTGAGAGAAAAAAGGTAGAGTGAGAAGAGCAGAGAGCCTAGGAGGGAGGAGAGGAGAGAGAGACCAGAAGTAGCAAAGCGAGGGAGAGGAGGATGAGACTGGGAATACCAGCTGGAAGAGGATGCAAGAAGGATGGTCATAGCAACTACTAACAGGTCTGCCAGGTAGATTGTGGGAGTCAGAAAATGAGAATAACAGCTGCTCACAAATGCATGTCTAGTGGCACTTGTCTCTGGGCATCTCACTATGAAATTATTGCCATGATTCTTAAATTTACTTTGGTGTTTTCATTTCACTCACAAACCAAGAGAATTTCAGATAATAGTACATTCAAAATGCAAGTGATTCTTTTCCGAGCTGTTGCTGTGCTTTCTGAACTGTGCTTTCTGAGCTGTTCTGATGTTGAACATCGGCACTAAAGGACTTGAAAGGATCTTTGTGAGATGTGCATTGCTGTAACACACAGTGAGGAGGTGGAGAGGTTATTCTCCAGTAACACAGGCTGCTAAGCTTCATGTAATAAAGTGCAGGAATTCAGGTTGCATTTTGGCCACAGTTTAAAACTACTAACTTTTTAAAAGCTAGTGCTTTTAAACATGTTGGAGCAGACATAATTATCCTGGAGGAGTGAATCAAAGAATCATGGAATCGTAATGGCCTGGGCTGGAAGGGATCTTAGAGATCATTTAATCCGGACTCCCTGTCATGGGCAGGGACTCCTCTCAATTAGATCATGGAACACATGGAGACCGAACGGGAATAGAACCCGTGACCTTGGTGAATTATAGCATCCAAGTACTCAAAGACATTTGTGGTGAACAATGATTGTGCCTATCCCAGCCAGCTGGAAGCAGACTGTAGGCATGCATTTAAAACACCATCCCTTTTCTATACTCAATATCTGAAATTCAATTAGACAGCCAATAACTTTGAGATTTAAAAACCCAAACTTCCTTCAGTGATCTTCAGTGATATATTTGCTTACAGTAGCCTTCACTTTTCTTTCAAAACATGGAGCACAATTCTAGACATGACGTTCTGGGACATGCTTCTTATAATAGCTTTTTCACTTTAGTTAAAGAAGACTAAGTAGAGAAAGCAAAATCCTGGAGAAAAGGACATCGAAGTAGAGTTTGTATTTGTTGGTGAAACAAAGTTAAACAAGCACTTCTACATTAGTTTTCTTGCTCACTATTTTGGTCTAGTTTGCTGCAGTTCTGATGAGAGCTACTTCTCCATTCCCTGGACTCAGGGCACTTTTTCCAGTCAAGGTTAAAAATCCCTGTGGGTAGCTCATTAGAGAGTACTTCCCAACAGTGTCCAGCTCTCTGCTGTGGTCTTTTGAGGGTGTTTCATCTCCTTCATAGAGGGGAGCTGCAGCTGTCAGACCTGTCCACAGGTGCACTGATCATGGTGGACAGTTCTGATAAAATGAAGCATCGTCTAGAGGCCAATTGAAAGAAAGGTGCTCTTTTTTTTCTCACAGCTGGTGTTTATGTAATCAGAATTGCTGAGAAGTCACTGAGTTGTCTCCCTCTGAAATACGACTTTACAGAGTATGAAAAGGTGTATTTCTATGTTTTTTCACTTTTTGTAGCATTTATTTTGTCTTGCTTAGGTTAAGGCTTAGACATAGGCTTTTCGATCACAGTAGATTTCTGGGAAATGCTTGGAAATGAAGGATGATGCTGGTTTTACATAGGAAGAGGCACAGAAGGCTGAAGTACTGGGCATTGCTTGGATCTGTTCGGTATTGTTGAACGGCTACACAAACTATAAAACAGGATGAACCTCAGTTCTACAGGTAACAGAGATGTAATTCTTGTTAAAAGACTGTGGTTCAGCTTCAGCCTGAGGGAAGCAGCCAGAGCCTGCATGTTCAGAAACTTGCATAACTTTTAGGAGGGATGACAAGGTGTCATGGTCAAGGCAACGCAGGATCAAATGGGAACAAGCAGTGCTTAGCTCCTGTGGATGAAAAAGAGGAAATATCATTAACCAGAATAATAAAAGTTGTCCCTTTACTGAACTTGGTGTGGACCTGGACTGAGGTAGTGGTATTGGGTGATGGCCGAATTTCCTAGCTTTCAAATTAACTTGCTGAAGAAATGCAGCTTAGTACTGAACTGTAACCTAAAAGATTGCCATGTCGAATGCCCTTTCTGTGGATGAGCTATCATGTTTGCGTTAGCAGAAGAGTTGCAGTATCCTCCCCTGCATGGGTATCACTGGTAGCTCACATGTTCTGTGCCCCCCTGTCCTACCTGGAGAGCTTCATAGCTGGTAGCCATCAGCAGTGGAAGTTTTCTAGAGTCTATACATGCTGAAAGATGTATGTCTGGGAGGAAGGTGGTATAGTTTTGTTCTTTTTTTGTGGCTTGCACTTAGGGAGGGCCCAAATTCCTGTCCTAAAGAAGGACTGGTCAGACTAAGGGATATTGTTCAATCTTCTGTGCCAGTTTGTTGTCAAGGATGAACCCAAGGTGTGATAGCCTGGGTATATTTAGAGCGAGGGACTGGAGGTAAAGAAACTGCTGTGATGAGAGCAGATTTAGCACCTGTCAGGTCAGAGGCATCTTCTGCATGGGCATTGAAATCTCCTAGGACAGTGAGCCTTGTGTGAACTCCATCATCACGTCAGACAGCATCTCTGTCATTTCACTGGGAAGCCCTTATGCCTGGATGTCTCTGGTTATTCGTCCTTTTGCCTTTACTGATTAAACGAAGGGTCTCCAAGGATTTTGCTTCAGCAGAGCTGATCTTAAATTTCTACTTGCATATGCTGGGTATTTGCTGAGGGTAGGAGGTTATCTCATGAGCTGCTAATATGACATCTTTCGTGATGGTTCCATTCACATGGCTACATATCTTCTTTCCTTTGTTTTTCCTTTTTTTCTTTTTTTTTCCTTTTCATCTCAGTACGGAGGAAGTAGAGGCTACAGGAAATATATCAACATTTCTGGCCCTTCTGATTCAAAAATTCTGGCTAGTGTTAAATTAGCAAGGTCACAAAAGTGTTAGAAGATGAGTATATTCCATTTCTCACTCACAGACCCTTAAATCCAGGAAGCAGTCTTCATTGAAGGACTGAGGCTTTTTTTGCTTTAGAACTCAAAGCATGAGGATAACCTAACAACTATTTGCCTATGTTTTTTTATAGCCACTGTTTTGTTATTTAGTCCTGTCTCTCGTTCCTTCTCTACTGTCCACCTCTATGTGAGTAGGAATAAGCCTATGTACAGTGGTGTTGGTGTTAGAAGTGGCAGTTGGCCAATGTAAGTTGATTTGTTGATGAAAGACAAAGCCTGTTTGCTTGTTTATTTTCTGGTGCTGATGAAGTTTTGCATGTGGCTGGATTTAGAGCAAGAATCCAAAGAGGATGGCCGGAATCCAGGCAGTGGCCACCAGTCACTCTGGGAGAGATGTTGACAAGTGGCCCAGACTTTGCAGTGCGTCCAAACGCAGGGCGAGAATGTTCATTAAACAGAAGCTTAATCAAACAGGGCAGCAGGATGGTTTACATGAGAGAAGATATATTCTTTACTTAACATTCACAACTTGCTTGTGGATTAATTAGCCCATCTGCTACAACAAATGTATTCCCTTGTCTTTTTGTTGACTGTTAAAAGTGACGGATTTCTCTATCCACTTAAAATAGTACCCTGGATTCCACTGAAAGTAACCTTTCTGAGGCATGGAATTTATTTAATCATCCACTAAGAACCTGTAAGTGACTTGCTGTAAATAAGTGCTCTGCTGTCTACAGCTCCCCGGGTAACTATATGTGAGTGTTAAGCTGGGGGATAATGCAGGAGGCAGAAAACTCTTAAAGAAGCTACGTGAAGAGAGCTTCCAACCCCATCTGTAGAATTGGCTTTAGATTTTAAAATAAATTCTCTCTTCCCAGCCCCAAGTGGGCAGGACATCTGCCAGCACAGAGTAATTCAGCTGCAGATTTTCTTCTGAGAAGGGAGGCATTCATAAATTAGGTGACCTTTATGCAGGTCGACAAAGTGTGTTGATGAACTTCAAGTGACAATTTAAACAAGTATTGTGTGTCTGAAGTGCTTGTATTTCATAAGAAACCAACGTAAAGGATGGAATGTTTGTAAAGTCTTTAAATCAAATAGGTATTTAAATGAAAATAGGGGTCAGCCACAGGTTTCCAGGATAAATGAAAATGCGTATCTTTTGTGATTTTTCACACTCATGTGATTTTAAAATATTATTATTCTTTAGAAATCAAATTTACATGTAAATGGCATTGTTGTGAATTTATGTCTGTTTCCTCAGAATAAGTGATAAGTATTGACTGATGGGAATAAACAGAGCTGCTAGTTTTCCAAAATAATCTAATAATATAGTTTGTATGCTGTCCAAGTATCTCTT
This sequence comes from Apaloderma vittatum, assembly GCF_000703405.1. NCBI lineage: Eukaryota > Metazoa > Chordata > Aves > Trogoniformes > Trogonidae > Apaloderma > Apaloderma vittatum. The sequence continues at coordinate 85,933 of NW_009726155.1, read as the reverse complement.
TGCTTTGCTGTTGCAGATCTGTGATAAAATGGTCAACTTGTGCCAAAACCCATGTGGTTCAGCTGGAATACAGAAGGATTGTGTGTTTTATACTTGAGTAGGGGAAAAAATGATATGTGGTATTTATTCCCAAGCATTTGTTTTTAGGAGAAACACCATATACTTAACCAAAACTTTAAAGTATTTGAAGGGTTTGGGGAGACAGGAAAGTAATTTTTCTGTTCGTGGGGCCTTAGGAATGAGTGTCACTCAGGCAGCCTGTGGGACACTCTTGTTACAAATCCTGCAGAAACTGTTAAAAATTGTGTCCTTGGTAGGATCTGAGTTAGAAGCAAGGATGAAGCAAAAGCTGGAATTGAAGACTGACTGGAAGACCCAGGCTCGAAGCTTTATCTCTAATTGCCTCTATTAGACAGAGTTGAGTCTGAACACCCTGGCAGTATAACTTGTGCTATTGGAGAGGATTTGCAGCAGCTCCCTCCTTGGGGAAATTTATTTTGTTATGACATAGATTATTCTTTGACTGTTGTAGCCCTTCCTCTTATATACCACTGATATTTAGATTAATGTAACCTAGGGTTATAATTTGATAGATTATTTAAATAGTAAAATCTTAACATAAAATCTTAATATTTTTGGCTTCAGTCATCAGAGAGACCATACATATACATTAAACTTAAGTGACCACACTAACTGCTGTTCGTGTTGCTTGTTCACAGTCTAGGCTGCAGGGGTATGGTACTTCTGGGGATCCCAGGCATTCAGCACAGGGAGTTGTGAGCTTTTTTATGTATAGAAATGTTTCAGAAAATTTCTAGACTTCTCATCACCACATACAGCATTAGGGCTAGTTAGAAAGGTCAGCTGACCTTTGCATTGGTGGCTAGGTATTTTGCGTGTTCTCATGGGTAGCGCAGCTGTGAAAACGTTGCTTGTTTGGAAGTTGTGTCAGAGAAAAGCTTGTTCTAACGTGTACTCCAGCATGTACTCTGGAAATGTATTGAGTTGTTATAGACATGTAATTAACGGGTAACAGTATCATAGCCATCCACATAAACAGACAGGATTATGGTTACACATGTTTCCTCAAGTGTGACATTTTTAATTGCAAATGCTTCTTGTGACAGGCTTAAAAACATTACTCAAGGCTGCTGAATGGCTTTTTTGAGTTTGCTGTTGTTCCTCTTCATATGTTATTCCTTTTTGACAAGAAAGTTCCAAGAATTTCTTGAATGAAAGAGTGATGTTGCAAAGAAATTTTGGATTCAACCAGTATTAACAGGCATTGGGTGACAGTCAGTTAAGGGGCTGTCTCATTTCTGGAGGAGGTTTAGACTTAGTTCGTTAATCAGAAATTTTATGATTTCATTGTCTATACAACACAGGTAATTTGGTCATGAACTTACAGTAGAATCCTACTTCTTATTTGCTGCCATCATAAAGATTTTGCCAGGAATATAAATTTTAATCAGGTTTTGGTGCCCTCCAGATGTTCAGATTTCTTACTAAAAACCCCTGCCTTTCTACCCCAGCACAGAATCATCTCATCTCCCCAGCAGTTCACAATAATTAGGTCCTGTGCAGCAGCCAACAGCAGTCCCATTGCTCTGGAAACAGCAAAATTGTATTTTCTGTGTAAAGATGTTTCATGACCGCTGTGTCCAAGTGCTTAGCTGCTGACGGCCGTAGACGAATTAGCTGTCACATTTTGTAGTGGGCTAATACTTGAGAATTTTGCCCTAAATACCTGAATTTATATAAATTTAGCATCACCCAGCCTTGCAGTTACCTTTTCTGATAGCCTAAGGCCTCATCTACACCAGGAGAAATTTGCTGCTTTGCCTATAACAGAGAAGAACCTTGCCAGAGTCTTTTAGTTTTGTCAAGCTGTGCTGCATTTGCAGCATAATTTTCTCTGGTTTATTATTCGTCTGTTTGTAGCAAATTATTTCTTCAGTTTGTTTGATTTAGATTTCTCTTCCCTTAAAAGAGCAGCAGCTGACTGTGTTAGTCAAATCTTCCTGTCTTCGGTCTTAATGATTGTATAATGGCCACAGCAGATAAGTGACAAAACATTGAAAATTGGCTTTGTTTCTTTTTAGACATCAGAGACATGTTTATTGACATCTGCATTAATAACAATGCTCTACCAGAAATCCTTTAAAACAATTGCATGCCACACAAAATGCTGAAATTGAAAATTAAAGGCACCTCTCTTTTTTACTTGTATTTTATGAGGTGAATAAAATAGCATGAGAGAAATAATTTTTAAACATCCTCTTTAAATACTGTGGTTTCTTTGCTGTGTTTGGATTCTATCGGGACAGTTATGGAGGAGTTCGAACCATTTCTAATTTCTAGTGAAGATTAAAGAATTTATTTTCTCTTTCCAGCTTTGTCTTCCCTCTTGCATGGATGCCAAAATAAGCTGCAGTCAATGGAAGCCCTTAACACAATAATTCATCCCCTTTTACTTTACAGCCATATTTTTTATGCTGCCTTTTCATTTGTCAGTAACCTTTGGTATATTTTTCTGGTTTTCTCTAGGTCAATGGGAAGGACCTCTCCAAGGCCACTCATGAAGAAGCAGTGGAAGCTTTTCGCAATGCCAAGGAGCCAATTGTAGTTCAGGTTTTACGACGAGCCCCAATTAGCAAAGCTCAAGGTAGCTCTCAGGATGTTCGGCTTGTGGATGCCAGTACTCAGACTGACATAACTTTCGAGCACATTATGGCTCTGGCCAAACTAAGGCCCTCCACACCACCAGTTCCTGATATCTGCCCTTTTCTGCTTTCAGACAGGTATGATTTATCTTCTCCTGCTGTTTACCTGTAAGATTGAGGGATTACAATGGTAGACTTGTTGCCTTCTCTTGAAAAAGTCTCAGGAACACTTTAAATAAATCACAGCTGTAGTTGATAATCATTGTCCTGTTCAAGCATGAGATAATTTTCCTAAACTCTGATCATGGATTGAAGCTACAGGAAGGAATCTTGACCATGTTTTCTTTGTGTTCATGTGTTTGTTCATACAAAGCTAAATCCTATTCCAGAACACTGCTTCTGTGTTCTAAAGTATCAGAAAGGCTTCTTCAAACCTAGAAAGACTAGTCTTTGTTGCTTTCTCTTCCAGATTTCTTACCAAAAAATAAAGGAAACAAATTATTTAATTTAAAGGTCTCCTTTTCAGAAGCAAAGCAATCCAAAAATACAGAGATCAAAAGTACAATTTCACCTGTCATATGGTGAATTATATGAATTTTATTATCCCTCAGTTGAATTCTTTGAAACCAATTGAATGCAAATAGCAGCAGGTGGTGCTTATACAAAGACGGGGCATAGCCTTTTTCCTCTTTGGTCATCACCTGATGACTGACATCATCTAGTGGCTGACCCTTTTCCTCTGTTGGTAGCCAGCAAAGCTATGATAGCTGTAGAGCCTTTCCACTGACTTCCTGGCATGTCATGCATCTCTGCAGAAGTGATGCTAATGGAGAACATACCACTTTTGACTTTGATATAGCTCCATTTTTAGAAGTTCTAGGTAATCTGGGTAGATGATTGTCTCAAAGAGAACTTGCCAGCCAGGTGATGGATTGAGCCTATCACTTGCTGCTACACAGCTAGGAACATGCTACGTATATATTTTTTGAGTTGGTACTGGATAATACTAAACTGTGTGCTACTGTGATTGAAGTTCCTATGTCCTCGGCATGAGGAAAAGTTTCCTACCTCTGCTAAGATAGATCCATGCCAGGTGCTGCTTGGTTGGGATTCAGCCTTGGGTCTAAGGCTGTATATAAATGCATATTGTAAAGACCTCATTCTTTGTGCTCCAAGTCCATTTGACAGTGCAGTTTACTGACATTTTTAAGTGTGCAGTTAACTCAAATGCACTTCACCACTCTGTTATCACTTTAACAAAAGAGGATAATGCAAGTCTTGAGCAGTTGGTGAGCCTGGTGTGGGTTGTAGATTGTGGACATTCAAGACTTTATTACCAGATAATTAGTGAGTTGTCCCCAACCATGACACAGCACATGAATCTGGAGTTAGGTACCTTTATGAATGTAAGGAATCCCAAATTGTCACAATTAAATAGTTTGGCCCGAAACATACCCTTTTAAGAAATCACCCTGTATAAATCTGACAAAAGATGAACCCAGCAAAATGAACTCAGCTGGAGTATAAGCTTTGTAAAAGAAAATAGCCCATTCTACTTTTTGGTACAGTTCCTTTCAGGCTATCAGGCCATTTCAGAGTAGTGTTACAGAGATAAGAAAACTACAGAGAAGTGGGATTATTTTTTTTTTACGACTTTTTAATTTAGAAAAACACTATTGTCTCATCTACTGTTATTGTACTGCTTTTGTTCCACATAGCTGCCATTCTCTTCATCCAGTGGAGCATGAATTTTATGAAGGTAATGAGTATCTTTCCAGCTTGCCTGCTGATGCAGATAGAGCAGAGGACTTTGAGTATGAGGTAAGATCACTGGCACACTGCAGCCTCTCTTTCTGTTATTACCGATATGGTATTTGTGCAGCTGTTAGCAGGCTCCTTTGAGAAAAATAAGAGTGGGAATACTTCTTAAAAAATGGACACCAAAGGCTATTTTATTTTATACCTGTGTAATGTCACAGGCTTTACTGGGGTTAGGCTGCACACATGAAATGTGAAAGCAGAATTCTGCAGTCAGTGGCTACATGCAAGTCCAGGAGGCTTATGAAACATGCTCCCTCTTTGTGCAGTGGAGACGGTAACTCAGATGCTTTGCTTGTGCAGTTTTAACACTTTAAAGCAAGCCTTTCTGAAATTAAAAATGGTTACTAGAAGCTTAATTGCCTTCCCCCCGCTAATTTTAAGGATTAATTTGCCTTGTATCTCATGCCTTAGAGAGAAGTCTTACAGATACCTGGGTGTATATTTGAGTGTTTGTAAGATCAGGCTACAATTTCCAAAATTAATATAACTTGAATTACTTGCTCTTTTATATTTGACAGTGTAAGTATTACAATTATAAAAAATTGTGCTCTGTACCACAAATCTCCTATTGCTGTTATTGTATTGTACTCTCCAGTGACAAGGGTGGATGTGTTCCTGAGTCACTGGAAAATTGTTATCTCAGGCATCTCAAAATGACAGCATGTGATTGGTGATGTTGCTTTTTATTAGATTTTCATCTTAGTATTTACATAGTCTTCTTGTTGACTAGTCATTAGCTTTTCATGTTTTCCAATATTATCCAGTACAAAGTATTTGTAGGGACAAGCATAACTAGCAGATGGTTCTTTTTATTATTAAACAGTGGTGAGTCTTTGCATAAGTTCAAGTGACTGTGTTTTAAATAAGAGTGATTATGATTAAATATCTTTAATAGAAGATTAAAAATATCCTATCCTTCTGTTTGCTCTACCTTAGGAAACCTTTTTAAAGGTTTCATATAGTGGGTTGACATTTGGAAATGAAATGAACGGCAAAAGCTTTGGCAAATATGCAGTGTGTTCATTTTTATCGTGTCTATAGCAGCTAAGATGCTCTACTGCAAGTTCAGCCCATTGTTCTTTACTTCTAGCAGTCCAGGGATTCTGAAGTTCTTCCCCCAGGAAGCAGAGAAATCAAATAATATCTACTTAGTGAATCTCAATCAGAACAAGCAAACTTTTATTTGAACTCCTCAAAAAATCATTGCTAGGGATTAGTGAAATCATTATTTCCTCCCAGTTGGGTTTTGGTGTGATATCTCACAGCACAAGAGTCTCAGAGCTTAAGTTCTGTTTTGAGTTCCCATGAGTAATATAATATTAAATTTCTCTGTCAAGTATGTTTGTTTATGGTCCTTCTTCCTTAAATGCAATAGAAATTTGTTTTCTAATAATATTTAAATGAAATAGCAATGTAAGCATCTAGAAAGAGTATTTTTTAAAAATGGTTATATAAAAATAATTTTCACTATTTAATCAGAATATAAGTGACATATTAAAATACTAACAGATTTAAAGAGTCTACCTGGTGGAATCAAGTCCTTTTTATGACCATTATTAATCCTTAATAATATCTGGCATAAGTACTGTGACAACGGCAAATGCTTGGGCAGGTTCTCAGTTGCCTGTAATCTCTACTAATCACACCATCATAGTCATTAATGTGCTGTCAGCTGTGATTCAGTTGCCCAAGGCAAATTCACTGAGTGGCTGAAATAAAGTGTTTCATGTGAAATTTAAATAGGGAAGGAACTGTCTAGCTTCCTTCGAGATGAATGCTTTCTGCTAAACATGAAAGTTTTGAAGGAGAAACAAGAATATCTCAGAGCCTTTAACTAGCAGAGGTCTAAACATGGAGACATTCCCAAGTTTTAACCCCATGTGGTAATGTTATGATTTAGGTTTCTCATTTGTTGCATTATCTGTTGTTTCAGGTACTTATTAAGCTCCCTCCCTATAACTGGGTAGCTGAAAAAAGTAAGAGCATTGTCACCAGAGATATAGATCTCAATCCCAAAAAAGCCTCTTATAAAGGACAGTCAAAAGGGATTCACTAGCTGCTTACTTCTCCAGGGGATGAGCAGCAGGACAGTGAGTGGAGGAGAGGCTACGGTCCAATACTGTCAAGCGTATAACAACAGTATTGGCTCAGGTGTATCTTGCTGTGGGCACTCGGTCCCTGGTGTTTTCTGGCTCCTCAGTTACGCCAGCATTACTTTTTGTGAAACGGATGTGAGAAGTAATCCAGTATTTTTTAAAAACTGATTTTTAAGAAAGGTTGTTTTCAACGTAGCCCAGCTGCCTGATATAATTTCCACCATAGCTCTACAAGTTTCTGTGCTGCGTGGCAGTAGCAGCGTGGAAGGAAAAAGTGCTCAAGCACTTGGGAAGACAAGAACTTATGAAATCAGCATTGCCCATCCAGCATACAGGGCTCAAAGCATGAAAAAGAGAGGATGCTTGTGCCACCATGAGGGCTACAAGCTTGGCAGAAGAAGCACAGTCTGCTCTCTATCTCCCACCATTGGGAAAGAGGTTTATTGTTATTACTGTGCTTTCTGGAGAAGGAAGATTGTATCAATGTTTTCTGATTTTGTCATTCTTTTTTTCTTTATGACAACTTTCTTCTATGATCCTTAACAGTGTGAACCACCAATGGTTGGAACGTTTCTGGTGTGAACCTAATCACACACAGCAAAAATCCTGCCTAGTGTCAGGAGTATGGGCCAGTTTTCAAGCTGCACATTAGCATTTCCCTTGTACTAAAAGGATACAGATAAGCAGGTCTCTGTGGCAAACTTCATAGTTTTTAAATATATTAAAAGCCAAACCTGGGGATTTCAGAAAAGGATTGAAGCATGATAGCAGAAGAACTAGAGCAACACCTTTGTTTCCTAGAAATGGTTTGTAAGTTAACAACACATCAGTTCTGAGACACAAATGCAAAATACTCAGCCAAATTAGGAAGTCAGGAAATAAGAAGTCTAGCAACTGACAATCTGTAAACAAGAATGTTTTCCTGAGAAGGAGAGTGTCCTGGAAAGCTTTGGTCAGCTTGGAACTTGCTTACAAATATGTGCTGACATTTAAGTACCTGAATTACCACAAACAGGAGGATCATATTATGACAGCCAGCACTGAGGATGTGAACTTACACTTGCCAGTGGATTTAGTAGGATTAGACACTTCAAGACTTCTACCCCATTCGTAAGCTAGAAAAACCCACTGGATTGTGTTCAGATTGTTGCAGAACAATAAACTCAAGTATGAGCCAATTGTCTTGGAAGGATGAAGTCCCTGGAAGGCTCAATTAGGCACTGTACAATACCATACTCTAAACAAATGCCTGGGAAAATGATGAAGCTGGGGGACTGCCGATAGCCAGCTTGAGCATCCTTATGTTGCTGCTGCAAAACTTGTCCTAAAAAGAATCTGGATTGTTGATAGATATTGAGACAAGAGTCAGAGCCAGCATCAGTTCCTGTTGGCAGAGAGATCAAAAGATTTGCAATTTTGGCATAATCCAGATACCCATGAGAACTTTTAAGATAAAGCAGAAATTGACCAATTTGTGAATGCTCAGTTAGGCTTGCAGTTGATATCACTGAAAGAGAGCCAAAGATATTCAGGACAAACCCACCCAGTCTGGCTGAGAGTGGCTGTTGTGCTGCTGGAGTTACATCATGTGCTGCTGGATTTTCATTATGTGCTGTAACACTTCCTGGTACTGATGAGGTGAAAAAACTAAAAGCATCCTAGCCCCCAGTCTGTGTCAAGCATGACTCTTAATTTTTTTCCTTTAAGAAGAACAGAGGATACTGGTGCTGGAGTGGTATAAATAAGCTAATGGATGTGCACTTCTTTAATGACATTTCTGAACCTAGTATCCAGCAGAGAGAAGCATTATGTACTTGGTTTGAACATTGGCAGTAATACAGAGATTAAGGAGACAAAGTCACTTAGATAGTGGGACGGTGAAAAGATAGGTTAAAAAAAACCCCAAAGAATGTTGTGAAGACAAAGCTGGACAAAAAAACCCATCACTGATATCTGGTCCCACATATGCAATCTAAGGATTGGTTCAATCTCAGACCTTTCAGTAAGAAGGGCATAAGAAAATAAGGTGTTATAAGCAAGCACTATCTGATAGTGTCGTTTAGGGCAGAAGCCTTCATACCATCTATGCACTGAAGTAGCTTTTGAGCAAAAGCAAAATGGGAAGTGATTGTTTTCTGCTCTGAGAGCAAATATCTCTGGGGAATTACAGCTTTTGAAATCTCATGTATTTGGGGAAAATATTCTTATTTCTAGCTGAATACTTCTTACAAACAGCAAAAGTAGACATCCTTGAGAATGAAAAGCAGTGGGTTGAAGTAACTTGTTGCATATATGAAGAGTAGGCTGAATTTTACTCTCAGAATTGGAGTGATTTTTTGGATGGAGGTTGGCTGTTAGTTGATGTGGATGTGTGAAGGAGACCAGCATAATTGTCTAAAAGATTTTCCAGCTCTGATTGTTGTTGGGTTTAGATGAAGCACAAGTGATTGCTTCAGTACAGTGACATAGCTTGCAGCAGCCTGCAAAACCACATTGACGGTCCACCATGCCAGGATTAGCATTTTCAGAGTGAAAAAGAGAGAATGGCAGCCGTGTCTGGTAATTCCAGTTTTAATGCATGCAAATGCCAGTGTGGACAAATTGGGGCAGTATTAAGACCAGTACCTGGGGGGAGTTGCTAAGGGTTAAGTTGACCCTGTATGAAATTACAAGGTAATCTGATGCTTTTCACTCAAGGTCTTAGAAACCATTGAGCTTCTTTATTTTACTTCTTTTGCTCAGGAAGCTGGTGGATGTCACAAAATTAACAGACAACCACATGAGGCATGTGCAGGTGAAATCTTTCTGTGGTCAGTTTTTATGAAGCCTTTTGTGTCCCGACAGTGAAAGGATAAGAGGTCATGCAGGAAACAACAGCCACAAAAAAAAAAAAAAAAAGCATAGTATTTTGAGAAAAAGCCATATGAGATTTTTCCCAGCTGACGCCTCTGTGAAACTTGGAGAGTGAGCTAGAAACTATACCTCTGCTGTTTAATTCCTCCCATGATCTGCAAAATAGGATTCCTGGAAATTAGAGGAAAGCTGCTTTACTCCATCATCAGTATTTCTTCCTAAGCAGAGCAACCCATAGTGCTCTGAGGGTTGATTAATACTTCAGGGTGAAAATGAGTACTCTTAAGTTCATGTTCTGCTTTGTAGACCCAGGAGACAGATTTTCAGACAGAATAAGGAAGTAAATCTGTGCGTATGCGTGTTGAGTGTAAGTGCTAATTTATGGTTATGCACAGCCGTTCATTTAAATGTTTTGATAAGTATTAGCACTCATAAATCTGTTAACTGTAAATGTAGATTAGTCCTTTAAGTTTATAACTAGCCTGATCCAAACTCACTGAAATGGCCAAGGTTTCCTATTGACCTGAGCATTTCTGGATCAGATACTGTCATCTGCATTCACAAATGACTGAAAATGGGCCTTGAAGAGAGAAAAGCTAGAAGGCTGTGGGAATTGGGTGTGAGTAAGGTTCTGTGTAGACCTCTTCTCACTGAACACTTAGAACTCCCACAGGGGAGAATTTTATCCTGTTCTTTTTGTTTCTCTTGGCCTATCTGAGCATTGCAGCAGATGCAATGCTGCGGTAACACATTGGTTTACTCTTCGAGTAACACACACACCATCATTATGGGGGAAGATGTTTCAGGCATGAATTCAAATTTCCCATTTCTGTGACATAACACTTTTGAAGAGATCAAGTTCATTGGTATTTTTTCCTTAGAACAAAAGAAGGAGTAATTTTGTTCAGATTAGCAGTCTAAGTGAGGCTGTTTATCTGAATAAAGGTACTTGAATGCCTGAGTATTTGTGGGTTGAGGCCCTCGTAGGCCACTAAAGGGTAGTCTCTGATGACTTCCCGAAAGGCACACTACTGCTGTAATAGGTCAGGAGAGACCTGCCTGCCCTGTGGATTTGTATTCAAGGCCTTTTCAAAACCTGGATTATTTAACCAGTAAACCAAACAGATCTGTCTATCTCGTAAATACATATTTAGGGCCTTTTTAACATGAGGATTACTGAGCTGATAGCCTGTAACAGCTCCCTTCAGAGCCGTGATAGCCTGCAAACACCCCTGTGTGAACATTACAGGCATTTGTGGCAGCGCAGTTGGGGTTCCTGCTTCAATTGCTAACACCTGAATAAACAGTTTTTTATGGAAACAGCTTCTGTGCACACACTGCCAGCACTTCCCATTGCTGCAGTCAGACTCTTGTGTTTTGTTACCCGGTGAGCGTCTCTGTGCAGTGCAGCTGACCCAGAAGATGGATGCATGGCCATCAAAATGGAAAACATTACTTATCTAGGAGTTTTCTAGAAATTCCTTACATGTAGCATGGAACTTATCAACACAGCTGTTAAGTCATGTTTTTTATTTAATAGAATAAAGGAATGAGAGAGAGGGAAACCTTGTTTTGGCAGGAATCACTCAGGCCGCAAGTTCCAGCCACGTTCAGGTGGGATGACAGTGATGTGAAGAGGCAGAACCACTACAATACCTCTGTGACTTGCTATCAGGTTGTGCTTGTTTCTTCTAGATATCCTGCTGTGATTTGATTCCTGTTTTCCTGAACTTCTTAAAACTTGGGATGAATCAAAAAAGAGCCTTTAGCAAATGAAGGCAGTTTTTGAATTCAGCAACCACAAGATGCAATTTAAAAGAGAAGGCTTCAAGAAATAAGGATCCCAGTATAGATGTGGATGTTGCAGTGTAGAAGAGCTGAAATGGTGGACAAGTTTGTGTCTTTCCATTGTCACCAGACCTGACTGGTGTGGTAAGGGGAGTGTGAAAAAGCTTACTGCTAAGTGTGGTGTAGATTTTCAATGGAAAAGCAGATGCTTTTCACCACATGCCTTACCTTATGCAGCTGCTGTTGTGGCCAAGGGACTCATCTGACAGCTAAGGGTGGGCTTAGATAAACTGGGATTTACTGGATTATGTTTATTTTCTAACCATCAGTTCATAACTGCCAAATGGTTGTGGCTGAATTGCAGATGCCCCATGGTATAGAGACATTTATTCTAATGTTTTGGTGGCAATTCTTAATATTATATAGCATCTGCTGTTAAGAAGTATCATGAAGGAAGTGATCTGGTATGTGTGTGCCTGTGGTCTTGGTTGCTTAGGAGAGTCTTTCTGGTTGTGGGATCTTGAGGTGGTTTTTTCCATTCCCACCTGTCGTATCATACAAGTCCAGAGAAAAAAAAATTACTGTATTTTAGAACTATTAGTTGAAAAGCTTTTGAGGAAATCTCCTGGGCAAGTAAATAGATTATTAGAGTTGTTTCAGTTGGACCTGAGAAAACATTACAATGATTGGAGTTTATAAAACCTTTCCTCAAGATTTTTTTCCTTTTAACTCAAAAAGAGTTCTGATCTGCTAACACCTGGCCTGTAATCCAGCTGACTGTCATTAGAGACTAGAAATGGAAAAGGTCACAGTTAAAATGGAGAAGTGGAACTGGAATATTTTTTTCTGTAATTCTATGAATAATACCATGTAGTAATTAAAAGAATATGCTTTTAGTATGCATTTGACGTACTACAGCACAAAATCATGTATTTCCGTGGCATTTTTATTTTTAAAATGCTTGGGGACTTAAGTCAGCATAATTTACAGAGAGACAATAGTAAATATGTAATTTCTCCCTAACTGTGGACATTGTAAGTGAGCAAAGGAGTGGTAAAAGGTACAGTCCTTTCCTTTTCCTTTTCATTTGTCTTTTAAGAATTGAAGTCACTTTTCAAATATAAATTAATTAAACTTAACACCATTCCACTGAGGTTCCTCAGTGTTACTAAGCCCTGCAGTGCTCCAGGAATTCACAAGCAGGTGAACTAAGGACAGTCGTGTTGACTTGCCAGGTCAGTCAGTGACAGAACTGGCAGTAAAACCTAGGAGCCTCTACTTGTAATGCATCTCTATTTTAGCCATTAAAACACTCTTCTTCCTCACTAGTCATTGGATCATTCAGTTGGAAGAGTATGTCAGAGCAGTTTCTGCCACAGTTGTTTGGTAATTTTGAGTGTGTTACTGTATGTCATCATAAAATTCTGACATTCAAAGCAGATGAAGTTGCTGTCATCTCGCCTCCCGTAAGTAATGAATATCCCAATTTAGGGATTTGAATTGAGTCCACAACTACAGAGGATCATGAGAGACTGGGGAGAAAAAGACACAAAACTGACATGGGCAAATTTATCAAAGTTATTACCATTTATTGTGTCTTAAAATAGGAGGAAAACATATCAAGTCAGTGATATTCATTTTGTTTCATGATTTCATAAAACAAACACAGGGTTACTCCTCAACTTCACCTGAAAGCTAATAAAAATTCTTCCTTGTTGTCAGAGCTTGCGTTTTTCCAGGAAAATGAAGAAAAGTGAGCTTAGTTCAGCAGCACTTTATTGTTGGGCATTACAACACATGATATGAGTTTTTCACTCAGCAAATGAAGAGAAAGGTGCTGACAATATTTTCATATTTATGGAAGTATGTGGATTATAAATCTTTTTTTGAGAAATGCCTTGTTTTGACAGTTTCTATACTATTATACCACATACCTCCATATATGCTTTACAGTGAAATTTTTTCTGAGGGTTTTATTAATGCTATTTTTCATGTACATTCTGCTTGCAAGTTCATGTAGTTTGCCTTGGAGACATGGCATCTAGCTATACAGACAAAAGATAGGAGAAAATAATTTATTTTACATATTTGTTTAAAAAATAACCGAAGTCCTGTTAACTGGCTTATTATGCAACTATTTTAAAGCTTAGTATCCTAGGAAATTCAAGAGCACAGGAAGCAAGGGCCGAACCCCCATAGGAAGAGGGAACCTTTTACAAGAAAATGGACTTTAAACAAGATTTCAGTATTATGCATGCTGGGACTTCAGAGAAGAAATCAAAAAAAAAAGCAGTAGAGGTCTTTTCTCTGGAAGTTTTCTCTCCTATTTAATGAGGCAGCTCTTCAAAGAGAATGAGATAGTCATTCCTGGAGGGCATGGTTTGGTGAGCAGGAATACAGGTGAAACTGTATTGTGCATCAAAAAAGGTGGATGATGAGTGTGCTTTGTATTTCATCTCATGATTTCATCAATCTATACAAGTACGTGTTTGGGGGTGGAGGACATTTCCATGTGCAACAGAAGTTTGAACAGATGAATCTCAGCATGAATATGGTGCCCATAGACCTCATTTTGGTGCCAGGAAAAGAAAAATGGGTTTTAAAAGTCATTGCCTATCACTTCATGTGCTTTATTTGTAGGTACATGTATGTGATTAAAATTTGCATGTTTGAGTTATACGTACTTTCATATCTATGTATCTTAAAGTAAACAAGAATCACACAATATTAGAATCACACAATGTTAGTTGGAAGGGAACTTGACAGATCATCTAGTCTAATCCACCTAAGAAGAACATGGATGGGGTGGAATTTTAACTTGATACTTGCTAAGAATTTCAAATTTTTTAAGCTCAACTTCAAATTTAGCTTTTTCATGGTATTTTGCCTTTACTGTGTGTCTGAAAGGCATAAACTGAATTACAGGAAGATGTATTTCTCACAGCTGTCTAAAATTGAAAAACTGTGTTCTCAACTTGATTTTAATTAATATTGCAAAATAGCCTTCACACTGTTGTAGATCAAGACTGTCTAGACGTGTGGAATTGTAGCTGGTTAGGAGTTTGAATCTACAGCTATGTGTTCTGCTGTCCAGATAAATGCTCACTGCAGCAGATGTTGGCACATCTGTTATGCCTCCCCTTTTCGATTGGCTGTCTGGGTGTTTAGAAAGTGCTGATGAGGCAGATAAATCTTCTGACATGTTTCAGACCCAAAGCAGGCAGGCAGATGTAATAATGATGTTTACAGAGCCAAGTACTGGGCAGTAACATTTTGAAATACAGCAAAAATAAAAGTACACGTTTACCTCTGATAGCTGAAATTTATTGTAAAAAGTGAAAGCTAATTATGCCAAGTGATTTGAACTGCAGCTATGACAACCCATAAACATCTGGGCTTTTTGTATCCGAAGTTTGTTGGCTAGGAAAAGGCACTTGCTACAGTTTTGAAAGAGCTCCAAGCTGTGAAAGGTCTTTTTAATAAACTTAGGAGAGCTGGGAGTCGGGTTTAGAAACAGCTGCAGCCTGTATGTCTTTTGGAAGAGGAATAGCTATCTTCTGGGGGCCTAAAGTTCCTGATCTTACTAGAATTTTTACTTTCAGCAGATTTTCCTCTACCCTTCGATGCATGTCAGGTTTTAATGGTTTTATACCATTAGAGTCAGAAAGAACTTCAGGCATTGGGGCCTTCTCCTTCATCCATTCATGGATGGAGAAGAATATAGCTGCCAGTCTTAAGCACAGAGACTGGTCATCAGATAGACAGAGCTTTTGCAGGTGTTGCATCCCTTCCAGAGCTTAATAGAACCAGAATGAATGTCAGACGGAAATGTAGGAGAAGTTGCTGTAAAGATTTTAGTACTGATATCATGTGCTAATATTGTCCCCATCCCTTCAGTAGATGTCACCACTAAATTCTCCAAGTGGTTTTCAAGTACTACTATTTGAGGCAAGTCCAAAAATTGCAGAGACCCTGTCACAGAGGGGCAAATGAATAGATGCTGATTATATAGCTGGTATAGTTAGAGCTGTTTGTGTTTTACAGTATGCAGTCTGCAGCATCTCTGGACAACTCTTCTAGTATTTGACTACCCTCATGGTAAAAAGTATTTCCCTAAATATCTGCTTGGACTTTCCTAAGTAGCAACTCGTGTTTGTTGTCTAGTGTGGCTGTCACAGTGCACCTCCAGGAAGAGTGTAGTTCTGACTTCTCTTAAAGCCTTGCATTTAGTACTTGAAGGAAACAATAAGATCTCCTTATTAAGAAGATGCTTGTCTTCAAAAGGCTAACTAAATGCAGTTCTCTCAGCCTTCCCTCATAGGAGATGTGCTCCAGCCCCCTGATTAGGTAATAGAGTTCTAGCCAGACATGGAGCACTGTATTCCTACCTGATAACCCAGAAAATTGTCCATTCTAACATTTTATGTCAAAGCCATTTTCATTGAAAGCAGATTGGGGAGCAAATTCTGGAAGGCCTTAAAACAAACAACCAAAGAAAATTATGGACAGGTAAAGTTTGAGGGATTTCTTCCTTAACACCCCTTAAATGGCTCAGACTAGTGATTCCTTAGCTCTATGTTTTACTTTTCAATGCTGAAAGCCAAAGAGTTTCAATATGAGGGTCAAGATAGGTGCTTTAATGAAAAGTCAGCATTCTTTCCTTCAAATACATGTAATAATAAGTCTTTCTTTTCTATTTTGTCAAAATTCTCAAAAACAAATGACTCTGCTAGAACACAGAGGCTGTGAGCTGATTCACACACAATAGAATTCAGCATTCTTTCCTTCAAATACATGTAATAATAAGTCTTTCTTTTCTATTTTGTCAAAATTCTCAAAAAACAAATGACTCCGCTAGAACACAGAGGCTGTGAGCCGATTCACACGCAATAGAATAGTTACTACTCTAGTCTACTTATGTCACTTTAACATAAGGTTTTGTTTCTGCCTTGTCTGTGCTATTCCCACCTACTTCATTCAGTGAGAAGAAAGCAAGAATGTAGAACTGCAGATTAGTGAAAAGGAAACCCTTCACTGCATATCATCAGGAAGTTAATTATACTTTAAACTCTTCTCATATCCTTGCAACTTCACACTGGTATTGAGTGAAAGACTGTAAGTCAGGACCAAGAGAAATACTACATAGAAGCGTGGATTGCTCTGCTCAGAAAGCAAGAATTCATGTGTTTCTCAAGTGCAGAACATAACAGAAGGGGTGTTGAGTCTAAAGCAGACAAAAACGTATAGGCATATATAACATAGGAAAATATATGTATATAATTAAGTAAATTATATGTAGATAGTTAGGTAAGTTAGCATACACACTGTGCCATGGGGAAAGAACAGAAACAAAGAGAATGAATAGGGAGGTGGAAGAATTAGGGAGAAAAGTAAAACTGTGACTTATTTGAAATAACAAAGTATGATGAGGACATTTTACTTTCCAGTGTCATCATCCAGACAATAGCAGCAAAAAATGTTTTTTAATAGCGTTTGAGTTGCTTTATGTTTAATACTTTCAATAAGGGTTGAGTTTTGGATTTATCTTTTTGACAGGGCTCTGAGGATTTGATATTGTGCATGCTAGCTTAGGGAAAAAACTCAGGTTTGTGGCTTCCTGGAGGATATACTTATCAGCTGTTGAGCCTTTTGCAGCTAGAAAGCCTGTAATCTATAAAGGATTGGTTTTTTTTCCCCTCTTTGACTTCCTTATGAGACACACTCATTGTAAAGTCCACCATGTGTCTTTAAGCTCAAAGCTTACGATACCTTTTAAAAGCAAATCAGAAAGGTCACACTAAGGCTGTAGGCCCATGGAATTAAAAGTTATGTTTATCTCATCTAATGCTCAGACCCTACCTCCCACTGCAGCACTAAATTTGTTCGTAGCACAGTGATTAAAGGTTTCTCACATTCGTAGTCCAGCTCTATCGTTCATCCATCCCTACCCATTCCCCTGTCTGCTCCATGAGTGCTATCCTCTCCGCTGTCCTCACCCATTGGGAGTCTCGGCGGACACTTGGGTGTCTCCCTCCTCCCCCTCACAGCCACGATACTGGTACCAGTCACGATATTGGTACCAGTCATCACACATCAGACAGCTGAATGTGCACTGGCAGGCTGGCCACGCCTTAAGTTATGCCGTTGTCTGGTTTCCTACAAAGAAGTGTAGTGCGCACCAAAAATTTTCTCTCCAGAGCTGCAGGGAAAGATTGAATTCCCGTATCAATGGAGCGGCTTTATTATCAAAGATTTCATCAGCTACAGAGCCAAACTCTGCTCCCACAGTTGCAAAATATTTTATTAATAGATGCCTATATATCCGCATATTAATTCTCTTTTTCTTTTTTAAGACCAATATCATTGCCTACAGCATCCTGCTGTCCCAGAGCATTCTTTGTCTGCACGCAAAGCAGCATGTGGCTCTAAGTGTAGCTATAAAGCAGGGAACAGCAGGAAAGTAATTTTGTTTTTAAGAATTTCTCATTCTATGTTATATTGGCTTTTGGATTATGCATTCAGGAAATGCTTACTGATATTTTTCCTTTCCTTCTTTGATGTAAACAAATCTTGGGTCAGTGATTCTTAAATCTAAACCAGACTTTAAAAAATGAAGATTAAATGAGACTTTAGCCTATAAGGTAGAGCCCCCACCCTTTGGACAAAGCATTGTTTTTCCCCACCGTGTGGCATGGAGATAAGCCTCTGTTTCTTTGTGGTAAGCGACCAACCAAATCCATTCTGGCAAATCTGACACTCAATGTGATTTGTCCTTTTCGATGCTGTTTATGAGAAGTCAGGACAGTCTTCTGTCAAAATTGATAAGTGAGAAGACAGTGGGGAATGCATTTTTATTTGTAACAGCCCAGCTGCCAGGAGTTCCAGCTTGTTTACATCTAGGCTGACTCTGGCTTGCTCCTAAGTTTTTCTATTTCTATCCAAATAGCCCCCAAGTACATTGTGGATGTGCCTGTCTATGTAAAATCTGTGTAACAGAACACACTGGCAGTGTTAGAGGGAGAAAAAAAGAACTTATTTCTCTAGGTTATTTTCACAACTTCAGAATGTCAGTCACTTTAAAAGCAAAATCTTGAGCTCTAACAAATCTCCCAATAGGCATTTACTGAATGGGTTCTAAAATGGAACTATTATCTGCTGAAATCCTGTGATACTTGTTACCTTTCGTGATGAAGGTACCAGAAGAATTACAAACTTCACTTTTCTGATGGAAGCATTCTACTGGTGAAAGTGACTAGAGTTTGTAAATTAAAAACTACTAACATTTAAATACAAGTTTATCTGTTATGAAAAGATTGCAGTAAGACCCTGCAGTGACTTGGGAAGGGAAGAGCAACTTCATTGCACAATGTTTCACACTGAATGCTGCTGCTACATAGCCTACAATTAGCCTGTGTTAAATTGACATTAACGTATTTCCTGGAAAATCCTTCTGACAGAAGTCTAACTCTTGGTGGCATTAGGGTAGTTCTCAGGTCTAGGAGACCTTTGTTTTCCAGCAGTATTACTTGCCTCCAGTCTGGTAGACCCAGAATCCCAGGTGCTTTTGATCTTTTTATACTGGTACACTTAAGAAGGCTGCAGTTATATGTGTTTCCTTTGTATGGTCTCTCCTGCGAGATGTTTCTTTACAGTAGCTTAGCCTAAACATGCAGTTATCACAGAGGTAAAGTGAGGGCGGTTTTATGTTTGACTGATCTAGCTTATGACAGAGGAGCTTTTCTAAGCAAACTGAAAATTCTCGTTGCCTTTTGCCATTTCTCTGTTTGCAGTTATCAGTAAGTAACTAGTCTTCTACATGGTTTGTCATTAAAAGGTAGAGTCCAGAGATGGCTGTAAATGTCACTGCTCTGGTTCTGTGAATTGTGGGGTCGTCTGACACTTTTGCTTTCTCATTATAAGTATATATCCTATCACTGTGTTTTCAAGAGTTGCGGTCATGCTCTTAAATAATTTGTTTCATGATTTCCAGGGGAGATTCTCTGCGGTGTAAATGACCAGCCTGACATGCACTTACACACAGATACATACAAACTGTATGTACCTATATACTCATATACATAAATTTATACACACATACTACCTCTCCTCCTCACATACAGACACACATACATATAAACACAAGCACACACAAGTAAACATGTAAATATTTAACACCCACCCCAAGCCTGAAAACAAAATATATAACTTAAAGTGAAATTACTTTGTTAAATGTACATTAGAAGCAACAAAGACTTTCTTCATCTAAACAGAGATGGGTAGCCCATAGGGAAAAAAAAGTCATCATGCTTGAAATCGATTATTATGATGACTTCTGATGCTAGGATTTATAAACCTTTTTTTCTGAGTTTCCTCAAATTACTTCTGGTCTTCCAGTACATGAAGGGGACCTACAGGAAAGCTGCAGAATGGATTTTTACAAGCCCTTGTTGTGATGGGAAAAGGGGCAATGGCCTGAAACTAAAGAGGGTAGATTTAGATTAGATATTAGGAAGAAATTCTTCACCAGGATGGTAGTGAAGCACTGGAACGGGTTGCCCAAGGAAGCTGTGGATGCCCCATCCCTGGAAGTGTTCAAGGCCAGGTTGGATGATCTTTGAGCAACCTGGGCTAGTGGGAGAGAGGTGTCCCTGCCCACAACAGGGGACTTGGAACTAGATGGTCTTCAAGATCCCTTCCAACCTTAACCATTCTGTGATTTATGGTCATTGTTAAAGATGTAACTGCTAAAAAAAGTCTAGCTGAGAGAGCTGGGAACATGATTTGAGTAAGGTGAAGTGTGAGACTTGTTTGAAACACCCAGCATGTGTTGTGTCTCACCCTAGTACATACCTTGATCATTTGTCACAACTACTGTATAGAACAGATTCAGAGGTGAAATAAATGGTGTTATAAAAGGAAATCTAAAGAACACCATTTATTCTGCTGATGATGCTTTTTTTGTTGTGAACCCAGTCTGTTGTTTCCTCTCTCTTACACCCACACTCATTTGCAATCTATGCTTTTATTTGACATGTAATACCATTCTCATTACTTCTGAGTTTGAGACAAATTTTTCATTTTAGTAGCACCACTGTTAGCTCTTAACCCTCCTAGGACTTCATTAGATTGAACTGTTCCTGTAAGAAGAGTGAAGAGATAGCTCTGGTTCTCTTTGTATTATTTATTTTTATTTCATGAGCAAAATTACTTGCCTGTGGTGATGAGTGTGCCGCATTACGAAGATTAAATATTACAGAAAATAGCGGTGTAAATGACCGGTGATTTGGCAGCCTGAAAAAGGTTCCAGTCATGTGGAGGAAGAGAATAAGAAAGTGAATGTGATTAGTGAGATGCTGCCAGTATGCTCGGCTCTTTGGAGCTCTGCCTGATAACAATCCAGGTCTCTTACATCACTCCCAGTGATAAGAACTGCAGAGTTGGGGTAGTTGGGGTTGCTGAACATAGTCATGAGATTGAGAGCACGTTTCATTTGGTTTCCATAGTTTACAGAAACTACTAGCAAGAAGCTGATACAATTGATCTGATTCTGCAGGATAACTTCTTATAGTAACCCTGATGGAATGTGCGAAGAGAAGCCAAAATTCAGCTATGCATGTAAACTGGAGGTTGATCTTACCCATAAAGCTGCAGTATTAAGACAATACTGAAGAGTGAATCTTACTTTTACAGTATGTGTAGTCCCTGTGCTCTTGTTTGATGCCTCAAAAGAGTGACACTAGTTCAGATGGATGAGGTTGGGGTTTCTTCAGTATAACCAGTTTATTAAAATAAGTCAGACCTTAATGTACCTTCTCAGTTAATTCGTCATTGAGCTATTCTGTAAGTACTCTGTTCTTGGCCTTTTGTGCTTCATTCATTCAATTAATCATTCTGTCAGTTATACCATTAGCAAGATGAGCATTGAAACAGCTTTTCAGCTATCACTACACGTAAAAAGGAAAAGCAAAGATAAAAGTAACTACTCATATTTTGCTTTATTATTTTGATTTTGTTTTCTCTTTTTCTTAAAAATTATGATAAGTATTACACTCGTACACTTTGGATCATCAGATATTGGATCCAGTCATTGCATTCAATAAGACTTGATTTTTTCTGAAAGTGCAGTCAAGGCTACAGCAAAAAAATAACTAGCCTGGCAGAAAGACACTGCTTTACAAGTGCTCATGAAAGAAAATAAGGAAAACAAGGACATAATCATAAAATATGTCAACTAAATCTTGGTGTATTTTAGCATTTGCAAACTCTTAGGTCATCCCAGCTATGAGGTAAACTGTGTGTGGGTTTAGAGCTCTGCCTGATAATGACCTATAAAGGAATAGAACATAAAGGTGTTTCAGCTCATGCCTGCGGTTGTTTTAGAGTATGCATATGGCCACTTATTTGGCAGTGGGCAGTAATTAATCAGTTGTTGATGTCTACATTGTTCTGGGTGGCTGTGAAGATAACGTTTTATTTTTTGTATTTTCTTGGTGTTGCAATAATAGCAACTAGTAACAACTCATAATCTAGTTTTGATCCAAGAAGTACTAATGATCATCCTAGGGCACAGAAAAAATGCTGAACCCAAAGAGAGCTCTGTAGACCCCCTCTCTCCCTCTGCCTTACAATGCATTACATTACTGTGGGATTTATAGATGGCATCTGTTAGCTATCTTAGAGACTTGAGCCAAGATACGGCTTTTTTGTATGTCTTAGGGTGAAGATAAAGCATATCTGAATTGCATTGTTTGTTTCACCACACAAGGACTTTTCCAGACTGGCAGCTTTTTATCCTTCTTCTGGTGAAGTAGGAATCCTTCTCCAGTATGTTGTGGTGACTTCCTTTTCTAAAAGCTGTACATGTAAGTGTCAAGTTGGCTCCTCCTGGTGATTTCCTACTTGCGAACACCAAAACTTTCCTTTAATTTTCTGTCTTTTCCCCACTCAGAAGAGTTGTTCAAATGGGAGTGGGAAGAAAGCACAGTGTTTTTGTTTTAGAGACTGGATTATACTGATATATAACCTTTCAGTGGTGTGTAGTGAAAGGATGAGGGGCAATGGTTTCAAACTAGAGCAGGGTAGATTTAGACTAGATATCAGGAAGAAGTTCTTTACCATGAGGGTGATGAAACACTAGAACAGGTTGCCCAGAGAGGTGAGGGGAGGCTCCATCTCTGGAGGCATTCAGGGTCAGACTCGATGGGGCTCTGAGCAACCTGATCTAGTTAAAGATGTCCCCACTCACTGCAGGGGGGTTGGAGTAGATGACCTTTTAAAGGTCCTTTCCAACCCAACACATTCTGTGATTCTATGTTTCTGTGATTCTGTAACCATCATGAAAAGCTGACATTCTTTTCCTCTGAAGAAAATGAAGTTTAATGGGACAAGGTAGATGCTAGTTAATACTAAGAAATTAAATACTTGACTGTATCATAAACAGAACATATTTAGCATCCTTTATCTTACTGTGTCAAAAAATACAAACCCTGAACTATGAATCACAGGTTCTGTTACACTGAGAGCAACACTAATTAAAATTAATTTGACATTTGACTGTGTCTTGGTGGTGAGATGATTTTCTCATTGTAATGAGAACTTAAATGTTAACTGAAATGATCACATCCTGTCCATTTAGGAAAAATACTGTTGTGTTTTGATTCCATGCTGTCCCTTCTAATGGTGTTACCAGAGTTCATGGGACCCATTACTCTGATATACTGTACGAGTAAAGGGAACTCAATAGCTATTATGATTTTGATAGTCTCTCTTGGTCCTTTTAGTGGTGTGCAACAATTGCTATAAAGGCAGACAGGGAATATTGGAAAGATGCAGAGTATTTATAATATTTCTACAGGGCCTTTAAAACACTGTAATCATTCATTCTTTTATGTCCTGTTACTCATGTGGTGATTACATTGTTTTCTGCTTATAGATAAGGAAAACAGTCACAGAAAGTTACATGAGATGACTGCACCAAAAATATTGCAATTGAACAGGGAATAGAGACTTAAGGGCAAAAAACATCTGAGAACCTGCTAAAAAACTGTCTTATGAGGCAAGATCTTACTAAATTTTTTCAAAATTATGATGACTTTGAGAAGGTAGGGAAATTTCCCTTCCTCAGTATAGAACATCATCCAGGGAATCTCAAACATATGGCCAGTAATCTAAAATACTTGCAGGGATTTTTCAGAAAATTTACATTTCTTGATCTTGCAGCCAGTTATTTGTATCAGTAATCCTCTTTCAGTTATGATGGTAACCTTTTTCAAAGGTTTCCCTATTAAAGGTTTCCATTCTGGAAGTGGGTTAATGTGTTTCTGTACACAAATAAATTGCAGAGGGGATCAGCAAGTTTCCTTGTCAACATAGTCTCAGGAGACTAGGACATCATGTCCTAGGACATCATGTTTGGACATAAGGTAGTCAAGCATAGAGTTTGCCTTTGTTACACTATAGAGTACTGTTGAATAATTGATTAACTTTTGTTTGTTATACTGGTCTACAGTACATACAGTACACTAGTCTTATTGCATTTCATAGACAGTAAGTCATGAGTAGATAAAAATTAAAAATGGACATAGAATGAGACAATACAGTATTATAGCATCGGGCAACTGGACTATAAACTCTTCAGAGCCGGGGCAGTATTTTTCTCCTTAAACGTCCATGGCATTAGAGCAACCTAAGAGTTGCAGTTCTGTGGAAAGAATCGAATCAATATTTTTGCTCATTCTGTGAATATAGTAGGTCAAATTCAACAAAACTAATGTTATCACAGAGCACCAAGGATTCCCTGAACCCTCTTACTCCCCAGCAGTTCCTGGGCAAGGAACACATCAGATCTCAAGTTTGTTCTGAGTTTCAAAGCCACCCAATTGCCTGCAAACACTGAAAGTTTTTGTATGGGCTTTGAGAGTCTCCTGCCCTGGGGAGAGGGTAGCTTGCTGGTCATCGCAACTAATTTGTATTGAGCTCTGATTTCTTGTTTGCTTCATTATCCACCTGTACAAAAAAATTCTGCTCAACACACAGAAGCGTGAGAAAGCAAGACCAAACAAAGGATCCCAGGGTGAGAGAGAGAAAGGAGAACAAAGTGGCGATATTAATAGGTTACTTCAGTAGTGCCCATCTCTATGCATGATTCATACATACTGAAGTGGTCACTTTAGTAGATGGGACTTCCTGCTTACCAGGTAGTAATTTCTTTACAGATTTCTATAGATGAGATAACAGAATGGGTTGTAAGGTGATAATAAAAGGAAGGTGATGCAGGGGCTGTGTGGGCATGGGCACTTAAAAAGAATGGAAATATTTGGGGGGAAATAGCAGAAAAGGGTGGGTGAGGCTGCTGTCTGTGAACGTGGGGGAGGGGTCACTTAGGGGTAAGGGCTTTGAAGATGAGGACAGAAGGATTTTGTTGGTGGAGGGGAGTGCCAAGGTGGGATGGTTCGAATGGAGGTGAGAGAGGCCGACATGCAGTGATGAGACAGAGACAGCGCTCAGCCACACTAAAATGGATTTAACGGTGTTGAACAGGGAGTAAGCTAAACCTAACAGAAAGTGGGAGAAGGGTTATTCCAGCACAGTCATCAGATGAACTGCTCTTCTCAACATCTGAATGTGGCAACAAGAAACTTTACCAACTTCCCTCCTGGACTGTCATTGTTCTTGCAGTGTGTACAGAGGGAAAATGTGAGGAGTTCAAAACATTTTTTGCCCCCAAAAGACTGTTCAAGAACTGTCACTCTTAGAAAATAGACCATCAACATTACTCTTTGTAATCTTGCTTTTAGTAGAAACACCCACTGTAACTGCAAGCTGATGCAAACTTTTGCAAGGTCTCCTTTAACAGCCCTTAACCTCTTTTCAGCAATTCTAGATAGCAGCCTAGCTGATAAAATTTATAATCTACTTCTCTAACACTTGAAAGATATGACAATATTAACCTAGCCTTCCCTCCCCAAGCAGGTGACAGCTCCTTTGGTCTTACATGGTTTAAGTGTGAACTTGTAGTGTAGGGTTAATGCTTGGACTCAGTGATCCCAAGGGTCATTTCCAACTTGAATTGTTCTATGATTCTATGATCTCCTGAGCCTGACAGCCTGTAAACTGGTTTTCCACCACTGAAGCAAATGACAGCCTTTAGCTGGGAGCCAGAGGCTACAGCCATTACTCCATCACTTTAGAGGATGACCGATATAACCAGTTTTCAGTCCTTCAGGAGCATGACTTGCACTTCTTCACTATCTTTTCTATGTGTGCAAAAATGAGCTACCTTGGAAGTTCACATCCCAGTCTTTCAAGACAGGATAGCCATTCTAATTTCCATGTCTATCTTTGCAGCAGATAATTTATGGCAAAACTCTTTATAGTATTGCCTTTACTGTGGCACTGAATTATTGTTCTACCCACACAGAGAAAAGAAGCAGCAAGTCAAAGATTTTGCAATTTGGCATTGATTTCTGTCACTTGGCAGCAGAATACTCTTCATGTTGAGAGGCGGCTACCCCCAGAGTGCCCAAAAGAAAGGGGGAAGCTGTCATCTCCTGAGCTCTCTCCTCAGTGCCTCTCCTTCCGCCATCTGTCTGTCAGCACACTTCGTGAATCTCCAAATATTGTTTCTCACAGATTCTTTAAAATGCTGAATTTCAAAGACTGTCAGTTCAGTCCCTTACATGCAGACACACAAAACCCAAAGAGAAAGCAACTATATGTGTGTGGGGTTGTGTGCACGTGTGCATGTGTCTAAAGGGATTTCAGAGGAGGAAATTACATTCTTACAAATTCATTACTACTGCCAAACTTATTGTTTCTTCTGTTAAAGACCAGTTGGGAAGAAAAAAAAGATTAAAAACCATCTGTTGCAAAATGCGATGTCAAATGCATTTGACCATGATGGTCCAGGTTCTCCAGTGTCTCAGTTGCTACTCTTCTGTTGAAGTTATTTCAAATCTGTTTGTTATATGAAGATTTACTCTGAGAGATGATTTAATATTTTAAAGTGGTTTTAAATTTTCCAGAGATCTTCCGTCAACCCTGATTTAATTGAATGTGACGAGGATGTGTCACACTTGCTGTAAAAAAGAAGATGCTGTGAGATTAGTAGTGCAGTGAGAAGAAGGCAGTTATCTGGAATGACTTCCAGTGCAAAGCAAGAGACCTCATCCAACTTCTCCCTCATGCTGAATGAGACGTTGCTTCAATATGTACTTGAGTCTAGACTGAAAAACGAGGTGTTTGTTGGGCCTGTAACACTAAGTAGCAGTATCTCAGGTGTAGGTATATAGAACGTCTAAGTGGCCCCAGCCATGCACAGTTATCAGACTATGCCCCATTTAGGAAAGAGGTAGTCCCAAGAGTACCAAATGCAGATCTCAGCCCTAAACCCTGTTACTGGGTGCAGAAACAAAAGCTGTGGCAGCACAAGCCCTATGTGCAGCCAGGACTGGTGCATCCCAGTCAGCAGATATTAGTCACTGATACTTGTCGTCACCTGATTCCCAGAGACAGTTCTAGCAAACATCTTGCACTTCCAGGATGGAGCCACTAGGGTCATCCTGATTTTCCTTTTCTCTTTCATGCCCTAAGTGGTTATATTATTTTTCTCACTGAGCCAGGCACTGAAAGAATTCACTTTGTTTGCAGCCTAAAACATTTGTAGGGCTTGGTAGTAACATTTTGAGACAAATCATCCACAAGAACTTGAAGGTCATTCCCGACTGAAGAAATTATGTTCCAAGCAGTCCTTGGGGCCCCTGTCCAGCCTCAGTGTGGGAAGATGGGAGGTTGTGCCAGCAGGACAATGAAAGTCAATGGATTTCAGCTTGTGCACAGCTCCTCATTTGCCTTGATTTAAAGGTCCCAGTCTCCGTCCTTTATGGTGTGTTTAGGCTTCCTTATAGGCCTCCAAGGGACCGCAAGCTTCTTTATTCCTTAAAAGTATACCTTGTTGTTGTAATTGAAGCCGTTTTGTTACTGTAATTTCTCCCTAATATTACAGTTCTAGTCAAGTGTTCTTTCCCTCTGGAGGCATCAGTTATTATGGGTTTTGAATAGGCCTTCCTCCAGCACACATACCTTGGCTCCCAATGCCAAAATCAGGTCACTGCAGTTCTTTTGCTAATAAAACAAGGTCCTGCATTTCTTCTTGCAAGCCCAGTATATAATGTGTACTGGCAACTAATTCCACTTCTTACCCCCCTATTTAAAACATCTACCACATTTAAGGAAAACTCAGGAATGCTACAGATTTCATGGTATTTTCTACATTTTCTTATTTTGCATTAAGATGAATGTCTAAAGTCCAGGGAGAAGATTGTAGAGTTTATGCAGGTACAGAACCTGTGTTGATGTGAAGCGAGCCATAGCACCTCACTTCATGAAGGCTGTTAAGCTGAAATGAAAATGGCACGGGGTTCGTTGGCTAACCCATGCGTGTGAACTGCAGGTTTTTCTGTAAGTTGCGGCATTTTGACCTGGTCCCCACAACTTGACTGAACTGTGTAGAGTCTTCACTGCTGTGAGCCCTGTGCCTCTTTGTGGATTAATCTGCGTGACATCTCTGGGGATGGGGAGGAACAAGCTCTGTTTCACAGACTGAGAACTGAAGCATGGGTTTGTCTCTTTTTTTCTGCACAGCCGTGGGAAGCAGAAGCTGTTGAGCTCCAAATGTCACCTGCAGACTCCCTTTAAATACATATATACATCTATCAACTAAAGTTTTGCATTTGCAACCAAGCTAATACTCTGTGTTGTTAGATTTATCATGCTTTATTACAATTGTTTGTTTCATGGTGTTCAAACCAAGTGCAGCTTTGCATTTTTGTGAATGATTCCCCTGTGAAACTCTAAAGATCCTTAACTCAGATGGGTATATGTAGTAGTTATCACTGCACCATCTGCCCTAAAATTTGCACTTTTCATGAGATGCCACTGCTGGGACATCTGGCACTAAAAATATGTTTTCTGCATCATCTCACAATTGAGGAGGATGCCACGGCTGCTCAGCTCCGCAGGAGATTCCTTGAAGCATCCTTCTGTTATCTAACAGCTTCTGCAATGAAGCCATGGCACTAAACTGGTCAGGGAAGAAATTATGCTATTAACAGAAGGCTGTGGCTTTGCTTTATGGCTTGGATTGCTGTTAGAAGGGAGTGGCACTTGCATGATGGATTGATTGATGTGTAGCCAGTCTGTTTTATATCCTATAAATCAATAGTTGATGTGATAGGACTAAAATGACTATGTCATATACTGTAAATCAGCTTCTATTATCCAAAAGAAAAAAAACCCACACTGCAAAATTGATGCACAGCCATGTTTCTGAAAGTTTGGCATGTCTTACTGAACTGTTTCTATGTAGCTTGAACCTGCATCGTATTGAGATTTCCTTCTGAATTCACAGAATATTTTCCCCCTTAAAGATGCACACAAAATATTATGTCTCGATACTGGACAGTATGAGTAGGTCATATGTATGAGTACGTCCTACAGTATGAGTGTGTCAGCAGCTTGGTGCTGTCTTGTGCCACATAATTTTTTATCCTCGGCAAAAGCCACCATACGAGTCTGTGTGTTCTCTTCTAGGAGGTGGAGCTGTGCCGCGTTAGCAGCCAGGAGAAGCTGGGGCTGACTGTCTGCTACAGAACTGATGATGAGGAGGATACAGGGATCTATGTCAGCGAGGTAAGGACATGGCAATGGGGAGGAGCATGGGAGATGCTCATGGTGGAGGGCTGAACGTGCCAGGGAATGTAAGAGCAAGTGCTCTTGAGACCAGAGTGTGGAAGTGTTGGCCACCAGCCAGCATGTGTCACTTTTATTTTGTTTAGATTATCATCCTAAATTATTTTGCCCAGGTAGTGTAATTATTACTAGTGAGCTTCTTTAATGTGAATGCTTTTAACTACAACATCACAGTTAGGGAAGTACAAAGCAGTCTGAGCATTGTCTGAATTTTGAAAGAAAGCTGCTCTTAAGATGGAAATCAGGCAGAGTGTTTAAGCACCTTCACAACCTGCTTGCATTCTCCCTCTGCCCCAGCCTTGGTAGTCATAGCAGTGGATAATCCTTATTTTATTATTTGTGGTTTTGTTACAGTTGTAGTATGCACAGACACAGAATCATAGAATGAATCACAGAATCATAGAATCGTAGAATCATAAAATCACAGAATGTGTTGGAGTGGAGGGACCTTTAAAGGTCCCTGCATTGAGCAGGGACATCTTTAAGTAGATCAGGTTGCTCAGAGCCCCATCAAGCCTGACCTTGAATGTCTCCAGGGAAGAGGCCTCCACCACCTCTCTGGGCAACCTGTGTTTCACCACAGGTGGGTGGAGAGAGTAGCTTCAGGGAGGAATATGTTGGAAAGACTAATATTTTATTTATTTATTTTTGCCAGACAAAAAATAGAATACTGTGTATTGAGATGGGATGAACCCTCAGATTTTCACTGGCTTTACCAGGAAAACATGACATCCAGTACGTATCACAGGGTGTTAGTGTTTCACAGAGTCAGTTCACAAGTCTTGCAGGAACACTGAGCTCCCTTTGAGTCTTCAGCCATTCAGAGAGGGTTGTTTTTCTGGATAGGGCAGAACTCTTGGGAGTGTAAGCTCACTAATGAGTCCAAGCTCACTAGTGAGTCCAAGCTGTCCTGCATGAACGGTGTTCCCAATTTCACTTTTGTGACATGTTGAACCAAATTTGGACCTTAGGAAAAAAATTTCTTCACTGAGAGGGTGGTAGGTCACTTGAACAGACTCCTTGGAAAAGTGGTAATGGCCCTAAGCCAGTCAGAATTTAAGGAGTGTCTGAGCAGTGCTCTTAGACAGCTGGTTTAGTTTTAGGTAGTCCTGGGAGTAGAAGGGAGTTGGACTTGGTGGGCCTTATGAGTCCCTTTCAACTTGAGATACTCTGTGATTCTAAGATTCTAAATTTTGAGTGAAGCTCCTGAACAGAGAAGATTGGTAGAATTCTCCTACGTATCAGTGAATGGGGATGAAGGCAAAATTGCATATTTGCAGGCCAGCAGCAGTGTCAAAGACAATGAAGAGCACAGCCTTGGAACAAGAATGAAGAATTAATTTAAAACTACCCAACAATAAGTCTCTCACCAGTTGTATAAGTGCTGCTGTTAAATTCTGTTTGACCTTGTGAGGATGAAGGAAGTGCAGAGATCTCTTAAAACACTCTGTTATACTACCTGAAATGTGCTGGGGTTCCTAGAAAAATATCTCAGACCTTTAAAAGTGAATGTAATTATGTTGTCCTTCGTACTTGATTAAGCACTTCAGAGTATTTTTTTTTCTGTGACAGTGCGCAAGAAGATAATAATATCTAACAGCTGTAGAGGATGTAACCTGCAAACCAAAGGCTCAACTCAAATGTTTGGTTTGAAAAAACAGCTTACGGCATGATGAAGCAAAATAAATGATTTAAGATAACCATCAAGTGAAAGGTGATAGATCAAACTGCTGTGCAATAAACAGTAGGTCTTTGCTTAGGGAGGAGCTATAGTGACTTTAATAAACTCTTAATGGAGACCTAAACATCTATTTAGGTTAAACTAACTTAAAATTAACTGACTCAGCCCAGGAACAATATGCAGTACCTGTGAGTGATCTATAAAATATAGATCCTTTGGGGATTTTACCATTTCCTCACAAGCTGCAAAATTGCAGAGGAAGTAACAGACTGAAAACTAAGAGAATAATTTAATAGTAAATGTTTCCATCAAGTAAAAATAAACCTGCTTTCTTCCTAAAGACAAGACTGTTTGTATAGAGATATCAACTGCTGCTGAAGCACCTCAGTCCATATTAAACTTCCAGAGGGACTCTGTCATTAATTCTTGGTGCTCTGACAGCTGAAGGTTAATGCCTGATGGTGGCATAGGAAATCTGAAAAGCATATGCTCCCAAACTTTTTCTGTCTTTAGGCTTTTATGTAGAACAAGGTTATATGATTATTTAAAGATCTGTTCAGATCGTATGACCCTGAAGGAGATTTCAGATTACCTCCGTACAGATTGAAAATGGTACTTTATCAAATAATGCAGTTATGCAGCTGTTGTATTTCCAGTAAAAATCCTTCCATGTTCAGTTACTGGATGTTGTCCTGTGCAGGTTGATCCAAACAGCATTGCTGCCAGAGATGGCCGGATCCGTGAAGGAGACCGCATTTTGCAAGTATGTGGCAATAGACTCTTCCTTAAACTATTTTTTCAGACAAACGTGCGGTGCTGTCTTCTCTGTGGACTGTTAATGAGGGAAGGTAGTTCTCTTTGTTACTGTGATCGATGAGAAAATCCATGTCTGTCTGTTTTTTAACACAATAGCTGGGAGCTGGAGTGCGTGTACTGAAAAATGAGAATGACAAACTCGTTCTGGCTCATGCCCTCATGTCCTGTGTCTGTTTTTTGCCGTATTTATTAGCAAATCTCATTTCCACTATGTTAATCTCAGTGTTAAATTCTAAACAGGAATCCTCCAGACATAAATATGGGTGTCAGAGACTTCATGATCATGCACCAATCGCATAAATTTGGGTAAAAATCATTTGTGCTGAACATAGAGAATAAGATTTTTCATACAAAAGATGTGCTGTTAGTAAAGGATAGACATACCTGAGGAGGGGGTTCATTAGTCTTTTAGTAATATTTTCTTTCTTCCACTGATAAAACACTGCTTTTCTGAGGTCTTTTCCAATCCACTATCTTGGCTTTTCTTTTTTTTTCCCTTTGTTTCTATTGATCCACTTGTTTAAAGACCTGCCCCAAAGACAGGTTTGTGGCATACAGCATAGCCCTGGGGGTGAGGGCATCTGGCTGCTGGCTCTGAGGAGGGCACTATACGTGTACAGAGAGGGCAGTAGCTAGAATGACAGTGGTTTTCCATTTTCAGCTGGCAACAAATAGCATTTTTTTTGCCCTAGTGACAAAACCACAAAAGAGCTAACAAAAATCAGTAGACTGGAAAGTCTTTGTTGTCTTGTAGCATTTTAGTTCTGGTTCCCAGTTGCTTTCCCTTTTATTTTGATCTTTCTTCACTGAAGCCCCAGAAGTAGTTCCTGGTGTGACAAGTCACTTTTCTGTAACCAGTTCTGTAATTGCCCTTCATTAATTTAGCCACGTGAGTTTTCAGGTTATCACAAGATCAGCCAGTTCCTTCGCTCCAGTGTTTTCATTTCTGCAGGAAATGTCACTGCTGTGGCCTGTATCTCATACTCCGGTATCAGCTTTGGGAGTCTAGCTAACACAACAGGGTCTGTGAGCTGGCTTACCAAAGTGGCCCATCTTTTGTAGAGGAAATAATAAGTTACGTTTTAATGTCTGGGCTCTCTCAGGGGCTGCTGGTTTACTTCCTGTGTGGTTGGGAATGTGAATACGTTCACAGGATGGGTGGTGTTCCCCCCCAAAAGACACAGACACCACGGTGGAAGGGCAGTGAGTTCCTTGGTGGTATCTGGAGTGATGGAACCACATCCTGGGGTGCAGCTAGGACTGGAAAAGTCAATGCACTGCTTTCTGTGGCTTTCAGTAAAATACCTACTGAAGAAAGCAAACAGGATATTGATATTTTTAAGTTTAAAAGATCAGAAAAAAAATAGTTTATTTAACTGAGAAGAAACGACTTTCATTTTCACTCTATGTGTTTCAAAAAAGGGAAGTAGAAGGTAGATCCATTTCCTGCTCCTATCCTTGCTTTCTAAAATTTCTGGATGAAGTAGAAAGCCAAGAGCAGTGCAGGCAAATGTTCTCTGGTTCCTGATGAAATTCATTTCAATTGTGAGTAAAGACTCTGGGGGCGAGAGAAGAGCATTGGTAATTCTGCCGTCCTTTTGTAGACCGGAGCATTACTTTAATGTCAGTGCTGATATATAGCTATGAGTCTGATCATTAAAGTTAACACCCAGAGAGTTATGTGGGGTTTACTTTCATATCTGAAAACACATTGACCCTCTATCTACTCTTATTGATGAGATAACTCAGAGAAATAGAAGGTGACAGTGCCATTACGGGAGGATTACACTGAGGCTGGGAGTGAGCTGGGTCCTTGAGCATGGGGGCATTTTCTGTGGGTGGCAGGTGGCATTGGTTAAGGTTGGGAAGGACACTGTGTTTTGTGTATTTCTCTCAAAACTACAGCAGATTTCTTCACGTTTTTGAGGCTGAAACTGTCTACTTCTCATTCTCACAAATCTCACACCTCTCCCATCACCTTCACTGTCTCCTTAAGCATCTGAGAGCAACTTGAGTATATTACATAAAATGTTACAAAGTCAAGAGAAAGGTTTTGTAAGGACAGCCCTAGTGAGACTTGCCCAATCTTCTGCTATTTTTAGCTGTGAACCTCCAGGCTGGCAAATGCCATCCATGGGAGTGAAGTGCCATGGGGCAGGCTGAAGTCCTGCTCAGCGCCCATGAGGATGCAGCTGGAGTGGGGTGGGTACCTCCAGGCTGTGTGGGGACAGCAGGGCCACTGTCTCTAGAGTCCGCAGGGGGTGGCTGCTCAGCTGACACGGGTCACCAGAGCAGCCACCGCAGCTGCTGGTGTTCTGCAAAAGGTGGAGGACCTGTTTCTGCACCTCTGCAGATGTATCTCTGCTTTTAGGGGTAATCATAGAATAATCATAGAATCGTTATAGTTCTAAGAGACTTCTAAGATTGTCAAGTCTAACCTTAAACCCAACACTGGCACGACCGCTAAACCGTGTCCT
The DNA here is from genome assembly GCF_000703405.1 of Apaloderma vittatum. NCBI lineage: Eukaryota > Metazoa > Chordata > Aves > Trogoniformes > Trogonidae > Apaloderma > Apaloderma vittatum. The sequence goes on along the minus strand of NW_009726155.1, from coordinate 51,990 downwards.
GAAGTGCCGTGTCAACACAGTTTTTGAACACCTCCAGGGATGGTGACTCAGCCAGTTCTCTGGGCAGCCTGTTCCAGTGCTTCACCACTCTATCAGTAAAGAATATTTTCCTAATATCCAATCTAAACCTCTCCTGGCACAATTTGAGTCAATTTCTTCTTGTCTTACTTGGGAGAAGAGTCCAACACCCACCTCACTACAACCTCCTTTCAGCTTCATTACCCTTCTCTGGACCCACTCAAGCACTTCAATGTCTTCATTGTAGTGAAGGGCCCAAAAGTGAACACAAGGCGCAGCCTCACCAGTGCTGAGTACAGTGGCATGATTATTTCCCTGCTCCTTCTGGACACACTGTTTTTGACACACAGGACAGTTCTGCGTTACCGGATGGTTGTCTGCCCTCTCACAGGCCTTCATGGTAAGCTTTGAAGGGTCTCAGACATTTTACTCATTGCTGGTTTGGTCATCAGAATACACTGCAGTTTTCTTTGTTCTTAGTTAAAGCTGTAGTTGTTAGTCAAGGCGTTCAGGTCAAATGCACATACAGAAATGCAACTTTCTCTTTACTTTTCAACCAGGAATTTCCTGCTCCTTTGAAATCAAACCCTTAGAAGATTTTATTTCCCAAAACTATTTAGATCCTTCTGTCTTCCAGTTTTGTTTTCACTCATTTTCAGATAGAACAAGTGTTTATTTTTTGTTGTTGACACAATGAGAATAATCCATTTCTTGTGCTTTGAATTGGACAAAATCAAATACATATGGAAAATAAGATTTCTCTTTGATTCCCTCCATAAAGGGTTTTGGACAATGCAAAATGTGTTTGTTCCCATGTAGTCATGGACGCAGCTCTTTTATTGAGGTGACAGAACAGGAGAAAGGTAGCAAGAAAAGCACATTCTTATTGGAGAACCACTTTTATTTTGCTTATCCCCTTGTAAGGGAGGGATACATATGTTTTATGTGGTCCTGGATACTAAGCCGTCCACACAAATATGAAATGATTAAATGGAGCAGCAATAAACAGTGGCCTGTAAGTATTGCCTGGTGAGAGATAATACTGTAGCTCTCTAATTGGCTCTCTACCAGCATACAGTGTGACTGATTTCAACTGTAGCATTACCAGTCTTGCTTCCACCAGCACTATTATCTCAGAGTGACACTTCCATTACTCTGAACGGAGAAAGATGAACGTCACCTGTCAGGGGCTGGTTAATTGTGTTGCTAGATGTATGTTACCAGGGCGCAGGTTGGACATTTATGAACATAACTGCTTCCTCTGATGTCCACCATCCTTCAACAATCGATACAGCTCTTACAGTAAGCGCATAATTGAGTGAAGGCACTTACCACTGAGGGGCTGAAGATGAGCCCGTTGCGCGAGTTTCATTGTCCATACATTCAGCACAAATGAGCTGATATCTGCCCTTTATTGTGTGTTGCTTTGTGGAAATAGAAACTAATGTGCCACTTTCATTTGTTTTCTAGATAAATGGCCAAGATGTCCAGAATCGGGAGGAGGCAGTAGCATTGCTCTCCAGCGAAGAATGCAAGAAAATTGTGTTGCTGGTCGCAAGACCGGAGATGCAGGTTAGAGTAAATAGATGCACTGAGCCAGAACCCAAGTTATACTGTACATTTGGTGTCGCTGTAAGTAGTGAACTGCTGAGAAACCAGAATGCTAAAGTTCCTGACAAAAGGAGGAAACAGATAATTGCAGAGCTTTCCCCCGTGTAGCCAACAAAGAAAATAGCATGGCACTGCTAGGGTGTGTTTTCCCCAAACGAAGCAATTTCTTTCCAGCAGACAGAGTAAGCAAGTATACAAATAAAGCTGGCAGCACTAGTATAGTATTAATAAAATATGAATTAGTACTTGAAAACTGTGTATTACTCGTTAGATGATTCTTATTTGTTCTGGAGATAAATTTCCCATACTCACCTCAGTCATTTATATGAACTTATGCAAAGCTATTGTTGGTCATTGGTGATGGTTTTTTCCTATGCCCTTACAAGCAGGCATGTAAACTGTTCATTTATGTACCAATTATGGAACTTTTACTACAAAACCATTCAGCAAACTTGGATCTAATTGTTTTCAAAGCACTCTGGTCAAAAAAATACTTGTACATCACAAATTGCATCTTGGGAGGTGCGTTTTCAAAAGCCTTTAGAAGCATTTTTGTGGCTTTAAAAATAAAATTTCGCCAGTGCCAAGAATCTTGCCATGCCAAGGATTTTTTATATCATTGCATTGTTAGGTTGATTATCAGACTAAAGAGGAGATAGAGTGGAAGACCTCTGTTTGTAGTTCCCTTTATATTCTGTTTATAGGCCATTGCAAAGTGAAAAGATATTATATTGACACTGTTCTCTCCATCTGCCAACAATTCAGAGTTGGTTATGTTGCTATTTGTCTTTCCTGCTGTTGATCTGATATTCTCAGTCTCACTAGCTGCATACTCTGTATAAATTAAATTGAGTAAGTGTAATTCAGTGCCACTTGGAATCTCTACTTGAATACAGTGCTTATAAAAGACTCACAATTTCAGCATTCATTTCCTTTATGTTTTTGAGGAATCTAAACAATTCCCATAAAACTGGTGGCATAGTACAGCAAAAAAAAGCCATGCATCAGTTTATATTGCAGAATTGTAGCCCTCTCTTGAAGTTGCAGAAGTTTTGAAAGAGCTGTTTCAATATTATTCTTACTATTTTTCACTAAGATTTTGTTTTTCTGTAGGGAACAAAAACCCACACACTTAAAAAATACATGTCCAGGGAAAGTTCATATTCTCTGTTTGTTTAGATTGGTCAACATGATAAAGTTACATCAATATCAAATAAGGAATTACTTAGCTGTACAAGTATAGCTTCCCATATGGATGCTCCTTTCAAATTGTAAATGTATGTTTTGGTTTGGGTTTGGGGCTTTGATATTTGTTTGGAGTTTTTTTAATTTATGTGCTTTAAGAACTTATTCTTACAAAACTGAAGAAAAAAACATAGTATGTCAGAAATCAGGCTGTCCACATTTCTGCTAGTGTGTTGCTTTGACTCTTGTAAGAGATGGCAGGTTTAAGCAGGCTTTTTATTTCTTGATAGAAAATGGTAATGGCAGTATTGCAATCTTGAAGGGTGACTGCTGAGCACATTCATTTCAGTAACAGGGAAGAAAACCTTCTCTGACCATTTATTTGTGCAGTGAATACCAATGAATAATTAAGTTTTGAAACGGAGCACCAAAGGAGCACACAGCCAGTTTAATATGTAAATAAATGGCACAGGCATGTGTGTTCATATGCCTATATGTGCACACAGTGTATGTAGTGCACATGTGTACTAAGCCATATATTATTTTTATTCTAAAAGCTGTAACATAACATAAGCATTCCCATTAGTTAAGCACTGGGTCTGCCACAATCAAAGCAGCATATTTGCCCAAGTGAGATTCATCTTTCGTCCTTCAGATTTGTAAATCTCAGCAATTTCCTTAAATGAGGGAAATTCAACTGCGTCCTTTATGGTAGAAGAAGGCTATGTTCATGCTCTCCTTGGGAAAAAAAGCAAACAAGGGAAGTAAACAGAACTAATGACCAGTAGCAGATGTTTCAAAGAACAATTTGAAAATCCTATCAAGGACAAACATAAAAATTACATGTCCTCCAGAAAAAAATATGCCTTCTAATCACAGACTGTTAGAGGATGGCTTCACCAAGGGAAATGGTGAAAGACTGATGCTCTTTATAAGAGGAAAGTGTTCATTAGCACGGGCAAAAACACATCAGAGTCTTTGAACTACTGCTTCATAGTTGGGTGTAACTTTTCTGGCTGGCATGTGTGGCCAGAGCTCTTCTGGCTTTGAGACAGTGATACTTCTTCTGCTGTAGGTGTTGGCCCATGTTACATTACTCTTGCTGTCTTGGGACATGAATAGTTGGTACTCCTGTAATTGTCGAATGCTGAGACTTACCTTTTAGCATCTTTTTGTCACCTTCTTCCTTTGGTTCCTTCAATCACAAAACAATTGGTGTTTCCATCTGCAACGATCTTGTTATAAGCAGGAGTGCCACTGACCGATATTCTCTTTTTCGACAAAGTCTGCCATCTGGCAAGGGATTATAGATACAAGTGGATGTGCACCACATGCACACATCTGCACAGTGAACAAAATGGGAACAAGTGTCTTAGGCCAGGGGTGCCTGTTTTATCAGTTTAGAAAGATACGAAGGGTACAAAGTGAGTGTGGGAAGAGGATGTACTCAGGTGGCAGAAAACATAGCATCCCCTCTTGGTCTTTTTCAACACTGTCTTCACCAAATGTTGAAGTATTATTTTACACTTGTGGGAAAAAAACAAACAAAGGGATAAGCATTGCTTCCAGGCACACCGCAAGAACAAAAATTACCCTTCAAGTCACCGCATCATTCTCTCACCCTCCTCTGTTTGTTTGTTTGTGTGGAAGATCAATGGGAAAATGGTGACAGAAATGCAACATAAGGGTTCTATTGAGGGCAGAGCGCTGGGTTGGAGGTTGTTAGAGGAAAGAGCCCGGTTGCCTCCTGGCCCTATTAGTAACGTTGCCACTCTTCCAGTGTGGGGCCTCTCGCCGGTAATGAACATGACAGCTTCAGGATTATGCGCTACGCCTTTCATACCTTTTGAAAGGAAATAATGTCTGCGCTGTGCAGTCTCCTTCATTATGAGAGAAAATCAGTCATACTGTTTCAAGAAAGGATAAAAGGCCTAGAGTCCCTTTTTTTTTTTTAATCCGCCTTTTTCTTCTTCCCTTTTTGAGTCGCGAACTCCTACCGCCTGGCTTTCTGAAGAGAATCATTAGGATAAAAAGAACTAGTCAAGCATTGCCATTTGAGTTTACCCTGTTTTAGCATGTGTCCTTGCTAACATAATATAATGTACTAATGTATTCTTTGCAGCTGGAGGAAGGCTGGCTGGATGATGAAAGGAATGAATTCTTAGAGGAGTTAAACTTGGAAATGTTGGAAGAGCAGCATAATGAAGCGATGCAGCACACAGCCAACGAGGTGGAGCAGGTAGGACTACTACTAAACATATCATCTGAAATTTTGCTAGGTATACTTTTTTATTAATAAAGAACAAAATGTTATGCTGTAAAATGGAGTCAAAGGCTTTGATAGAATTCTGTCTCTGAAATGCTGTGAACTCTGGCATGCTGTTGGTAACGAAAAGAACAATAGATGCTTAGGCCCAGAATGAAAAGTTAGCAAACAGTTTAGGAGGCTGTGAGGGATGCAGATTTCTTGTTTTCTCCCAGCTTCTCAGAATAATATTGCTTTCCATCCTCAATTCTGAAGTGTTGGGGGTTTATATTGTTATATTTTGTGGGTTTTTGTTTTTTTAATGAATGATATTAGTGTAGCACCTAGAGCTGTGATCTGGGATAGATGCCCCTCTTGTTGTATGCACGCAAGGTATGAGCCAGCCCTTGCACCAGAGAGCTTGCAAAACAAGATGGAAGAGTCTTTTCAGATAAACAACAGGTGTTTTGTTAATACAAGTGTATTTTTCTTATATCGACAGTGCACAGCTTGGCATTTGTTTTGTTAATGGAGATGAATAAACATCCTGTTAGCATAGTCTCAGCGTGCTGCTATCTAGAATTTTACCTGCCCGTACGTGCTGTAAGCAAAGATGCATGAGCACCCCCAGCCATAGAGTTTCATCAGGGGAAGGGACTTCTCAGTTGTGCTATATTGTGGAAAGTTTAAGTGACCTTATCCTCTGCTGGACCTGATGATTTATCAGCATGCACACCTGTATGGAGCCGAAGAAATAAAATCCACCTTCATCTCCTTGCTTCTGCATATATGCAGCTGGGGGAAAACTGTTTTTCCACCCACCAAAATTTTTTACTTTCAATTTTTTCCCCATTCTGAATTGCTCGAAAGCAGAGCCTGAGGCATTTTTCTTTGAAATGGAGAGAGGGGGAAAGACTGAGAGCCTTTCTTCTTCTGGAAACCAGGGAGCTTATTTGGATAACAGGAGACCTGGCTTCAAAAACCTCACTGCCTGGTCCACACTGGGGGCCTGATCATGTACCTAGCATGTTTCCTCCTCGCCTCCAGCCTTGACACTGGGCTATTGGCTAGATGATAGCTCCTATTAAAAATAATCAGTGCACATAAATTAAATATTGTTTTGGACAGAGACACTGACAGAATAATTAAGTCAATTATCTAGAATATGGTAGATCCAATTGCAAATCCTTGATCTTATAAACGTTTAGTTATTTACATAAAAAGGAATAATTCCAGGAGCAGAGGTGAAGGGAGCCTTGCAACAGGATTTATAGTGGCCTTTTAGTTATGACCCTATTTTCCAGGCAGTGAGCCAAGCTCAGTTTCCCAGGTTAAATGTGCTAACTACTGCCCTGCTAGCTACTTTGATCTGATATTTAGCATCTTGTTTATTTTTTAACCACAAATTTTATCTTGGATAGCAAAAGATATCCTGTCAGAAAGAACACTTGTCTTCGCACAGCAATTTCCTTTGCACGGTGACATTTTCACACAACTCCCCCTACTTCTTGCAGCAGTTAGATCTTAAACAGATCTATGTACAAGCCCTTAGTAGACCCTCACATGTTGGGATCTCTGAAATCACTTCACTGTTGTGACTTTCCACTTGCAAGTTATTGTCAAGTTTTGGCTTTTTCACTCAATTTGCATTGTGGATACTGTTAATTATTGAATAGTGGTGTTCTGTGGTTCTGCAGAACCCACTGAGATTTTTTTCTTCCTCACTGAGATTTCTTATTCCCTACTGGGATCTTATACTGAGGTTACTTTTTTTCCTCTATTGAGATTTTATACTAGTGTAGAAGAGAGCTACATCTGAAAAAAATAACAGTCACTTGTTCTATGTTGGTGTCTGATGTTAGGTTGCTTGAAGTAGTTCTAGGACAGCCAGACATTTCTTTGCCCTTCTAATGAGTAATCAAATCAACGAAATGCAGCTTGGTGTGTAATGGGGCATCAGTAATTTGTGACAGCTGCTGTCTCTCTAGACTCTGTGTAGTGACTCGGCAAGTCAGAAAACGGGTTCTTTACTCCTTGTTAGGCTGGGAAGCAGCAGTTTCCAGAGGTGAATCATATAATCCACTGGAGCTATGAAAACTCTCTTATTGCAGCTGCCGGTGGCCAAGCTGAGGATCTCTGGCTGGCCATGGAGATTTTGCTCCAACACCAGCCTTGCTTTTTGTAAACCAAAACATATTCCTCTGGGTTCATGTGTTGTCATGAATCTTACAAGCTGCAGGAGTGAATACATACTATAGCAGAATATCCTTCCAAATACAAATCTGTTTTACAGAAGGTCATTTTAACATTTAGTGTGAGCCATCACAGAAGAATTTCGTACAGTTTGTAATAGAAGAATCAAGTAGGTAGTCATGTCTTTTCTGTATGTTTCTGAGACACTCTATAGAATTCAATCAAGAATTGTATCTTCTCGCATAGAATAGTCCAATAAGCCTCAAGGAAAGTTTTAATTCTCCATTTTTTATAGCTTATTGTATTCCTTCCCCTGTACAACATTGTGGTTCATTGTGCAGCAGAGATAACTTTGAGAAGAATACCATACATTCGCCATGCAGAAATTCTTATCAGTATCATGGAATATATCGAAACCTATTAAGAAGAGAAAGAATTGGATAATAAAATTCACTCTAGTCCATTCAAAGCTGAAATGCAGTGAAAATATCTGGGGGAAGTTCTTTTTTTGAGAGATACCTGATTTAGAAGAAGAACATTGTTTGCAGAAAAGTATTTTCCCTTTTAGCGCACTGCTGAAATCAATCCCAGTCTTCCCTCGTGGTTGGAGTACCCTGTGGTCATCCTGACACTGGAGATTCCTCCCACTGTGGTCAGTCTCTCTCTGTCAGAGACTGGCCAGAGAGCCCAGTGGCCATGTTTATTAAAACCTTTGGCTAAATCTCACTGCCTTCAAACTGCAGTAGCGGTCCAGGATTTTAGTCCCAATATACATGATAAGTTGTAAAATGAGAATAGAACACTGCCTGAATTCCTGCAAGATTAGCCATTTTATAGGCATCAATGCTTGCTAGAGCTGAAATGCAGAATCTTTTGAGGTTCATTTATTGCTTGATTGTACGCACCGCCAGGTTTGACTTCTCATTATCTGAGTTCTCACTGCAAAGATGAGGCCTAAGGAGCCCTTTGGTATTTCAAGCAGAAGTAATTGTAGAAGAGATTGACAACAATTTGTTTGAAAACAAACACTTTGTTTGGAATAGATAATAGATAACACTGACAAAAGCAACGCACTGACAATTGGAGACTATCTCCTGTTTTTCAGAAGGGACTTAACCTGAAATTAGGCTTGCATCCTTTCAAAATAAAATTAAAATAATCTCATGTTGTAAAAGACTGCTCAGTCTGCACATGTTTAGGAGATCCAGCAAGCATAACAAGTCCAGGACAGAAATGCCAGGAGCTACCTTACTCACGTCACTGTGGATTTTTAAAAAAATATATCTCAAAAAACACACAGTAGAATAAATAGCTGCATTATTTTCCATTTTCGTAAATGAGCTAGCTGCACATATCCACGTATTGGGGAAATATTTAACGTGATATGGATGTCTTTTTTTATGTTGAAAAGAATCTGATTGTGCAGGCTTGTACTGGCACTTGTTTCTTCCTGACAAGGAGGGGGATCTAAAGTTCTGGCTCTGAGTTCTGACATTCAGGTTCTGTACAGTAGACATTTACATTTGGTCTAATGAATCCGACCCATCTGATTTCTTTGAAACTAGAAAGATGGGGTTTGCTTTATTTACATCTTGTGTATGTGTGTTAATTATGGATAGTGTAACTTGAGTATATGCCAGTGTATTCTGTTCACTCAGTCTAAATCATGTGAAGTTGAAGGAGCAAAGTTTAAATTGTTGATAGAAGTGGTGTGGAAGGCAAGAGTCATTAATTACAAAAGTGTTGATTGCATGTGCCCAAACTGTAGAGGCTGTTTCCAACACCTATGCAAATAGATACATTAAGGGATTTTTTTTGAGAGTGCTCAAATACATGCTTTGGTGGTGTGGCACCATGCTGGAGACATCAGAGGAACCATCCTGGATCTCAGTTCCTGGAAGCTGTGTAACTGTACTAACACATCATGGATAAGCCACCCTGTTTAGGGGGTTAAGACGAGTTTATTCATATGGATGCAACTTGTGCTGTTGCTCTCCCTCAGGATCAGAGAGTACATTCGGGCACTCTTCATTCAGTAATGTGAATGGAGCCCCACATTTGGGACAGGCACCCAAATTCCTGGCAGTTCTGCAGCACAGCCCTTCCAGTGTCTGGTGGAGCTGTTCTCCCTCGTGTCAGCGGTTAAATATTCTCCAGAGGAGTGAGAAACACGGGTTGCACAGTAGTGCAGTGCCCAGGGTGCGATGTAGGTGACCCAAACTGGAGTTACTCCTCCGGTGAAAGGTTTAGGGGCAGAGGAAAATTCTGACCCTACAACATCAAGAAACATTGATCCTTTGCATGATCCCTTGAATAACACTGATATGTTTTTACCATGGCATTTAAATTCAACGGGAGAGTTTCTCCTGTTTGGGGGGAAGTGAGAGGTAGAAATTGACACATTGCTTATGTGGTTGAAAAAGCTACATGAGAATTATGCATTTAGTGTCCATTTTATTATCAGCTACATGTGGTACATGCAAAAGGATGTGTAAACTGTATGCTATGATTTTAAAGAAAAGATTTTCCTTGCAAGTCTTGTCTGAAAACAAATAGCTAAAACATCTTTTCAGAAATTTATAAATGGTCTGTCACAGACACTGAATTCTCCTTGTGCTGTGTTTCTTTCAATATTTATTTTATTCCACTGTTACATTGCGTTTGGGGGGTGGAGGTTATTTTTGATTTTCTGAGGCCAGGCCATTATTTTTTCCTCACAATTGAAGAAAGGAAAAGAGATGAAGGGTGCATGATCAGGATGTGCACATGAAGAGAGGTGAAAGGATGAGATAGGAGACACATTTTATTCCTGCTTTACTTCTGTCTTTTTTTCTGTCAAAATACAGGAAAAGGGAATTATGACTGGCCTCTGAGTTTGTTTCATTTCACCGAGTGCACTGTACCTTTTTTCTACCTTGATTATTACTACCATTATACATAATTATGCAATTATACCTCCTAAAAGAGAAATGATGCTTGGTTGGTGCTATGTACACTTGGATATTTGGCAAGCAGGCCATATAAATTGCACTCAGTGTGATTCTTTGCTTATGCAGTTTGAAAAATTAAAGGTGTCCGTCTCTTCAGAGAGGTATTATCTCACATCCTTCGAGAATATAAATAGGCTGAGAATATAAATAGGTTAGGTACCATGAGGGAAGTGTGAATTAAAAACCAACAGCCTAAAAGCTTGACATTATGCCCATGGTGAGCATTCAGTGTTGTTCTACATTTAATGGTAAAAAGGCTGTTTTTATTTCTAAGGAACATAAACTCTAACTAGGGAACAAAAACAGTCTCCAGGGATGCATCAGAGCGAGGTCTGCTTGAGCAAAATCCTAGAATTCAGAACGAACGGTCTTTTGGAAAGAGACTACTGAAACCAAGAAGAAGTGTGAGAGAGGGCTATCCCTCTGCAGGCTTCAACCCTGCCGATTCCCGTAGAGCAAACAAGATGTTCACTGGTGAAAAAAACACAGTAGTCTTTTTGCACCCTCTTAAGTTATACTATTCATTGTTTGCTTGGCTGCTTGCTCTATTTTTTGGAAGTGATACTAGTACTAAAGCTTTTTCCCAAGTTTGAGAAGTTTTCAGCTCTACTGGTTTCTGGCCGTAATCCAGAACCAAAACCAATGCACCATCTGGTGATCATTATCTTTAAGGACTGCAAAGAGATGGCTTAGCTAGAGAAGGAAGTATTTCCAGACTTCAGAAGATATGTCACTAGTGCTGTAATTCATCTGCTTCCTTTGGTATTGCCACCAAAGCATGACCCTTAGGAATGTTTAAAAGCTATGAGCAGTAGGACTGCTGTTTAGTGATCTGTATTAATTCAGCTTAAATCAGGTCTCAGCTGTTTCAGCAAAACAGAGCTGGAAAATACTCCCATGTAATATGGTTTGCATTTGATAATCATTTTGGTTTGCTCATGTTTTTCAGCCAAAGAAACATGAAGAGGAGGATGGCACTACAGACACAGCAACCTCATCATCCAACAACCATGAGAAGGACAGTGGGGTGGGACCTACAGATGAAAGTCTGCGCAATGACGAGAGCTCTGAGCAAGAAAATGCACCCGAGGAGCAGAGCAGCGGTACCCTGCAGAGCAAACGGGAGCTGGGCCACAGCCAAGATACGTTAGGAAGTGTTGAGCTCCAGTGCAACGAAAGCTTTGTGTCTGGGGAATACATTGAATCTGATTTCATCGGAAACCCAGAGGAGGAATGTGAAAGATTTCGGCAGCTCTTGGAACTGAAGTGCAAGATCCGAAACCATGGGGAGTATGACCTGTACTATTCGAGCAGCATGATAGAGTGCAACAGAAGAGAGCAAGATGGAGTGGAGCATGAGCTGCAGCTACTCAATGAGGAACTGAGGAACATTGAACTTGAATGTCAGAATATTATGCAAGCTCACCGGCTTCAAAAGGTGAGGGATCAGTACGGAGACATTTGGGCATTACATGACGAAGGATTCAGGAATTACAACACCAGCATAGATGTACAAAGAGGCAAACTGGATGACATCATAGAGCACCCTGAGAAGTCTGACAAGGACAGCTCCAGTGCCTATAACACGGCCGAAAGTTGCAGGAGCACTCCGCTGACAGTGGAGCGATCCCCTGATAACTCTCTCCAGAGGATGATCAGCATAACCAACAGAAAAAACCTGAGAAGCACAATCGTGGCTAATCAGTCATCCTCAGGACAAAGCAACAGGGAGACAACTTCAGCCAAAACCAAACCCGCCGAGCAAAACGGCGCTGCTGAGAACGCAGTGCTGGCATCAGAAAGCAGCAAATTCACAGACCAAGAAAAGCAGAGCAGCGAGCACATTCCCTACCTGTCTCCATATCACAGCTCTTCTTACAGGTACGGGAATATACCTGCTCATGCAAAGCATTATCAAAGCTACATGCAGCTGATCCAGCAGAAGTCTGCTGTGGAGTATGCCCAAAGCCAGCTCAGCCTGGTGAGCATGTGCAAAGATTCACAGAAGTGTCCGGAGCCCAAGATGGAATGGAAAGTGAAAATAAGGAGTGATGGGACGAGATACATCACAAAGAGACCAGTTCGAGACAGAATCCTGAAGGAACGTGCCTTAAAAATTAAAGAGGAGCGCAGTGGGATGACGACAGATGATGATACAATGAGTGAGATGAAGATGGGTCGCTACTGGAGCAAAGAAGAGCGGAAGCAGCATTTGGTGCGAGCTAAGGAGCAGAGGAGGCGGCGAGAGTTCATGATGAGGAGCAGGCTGGAGTGCCTGAAGGAAAGTCCACAGAGTGGCAGCGAGGGCAAAAAGGAAATTAACATTATTGAACTGAGTCACAAAAAGATGATGAAAAAGAGGAACAAGAAAATCTTGGACAACTGGATGACAATCCAAGAACTGATGACACATGGTGCTAAATCTCCAGATGGCACAAGAGTGCACAATGCCTTTTTATCAGTTACTACTGTATGAATGCAACTTCTTTCAGAGTATACTACCAGTTTAGGTAGAGTACGATTGCCTCGTTCAATGTGGCATTTTTATATATTTTGTGACTGTTTACAGTTTGACCTTTTTTGTAAGCAAAATTACCTGGTAATTTTTCATTTGTTTTTCATATAACAGTACCTTCTTTATCTGGCAGTCTTTCTTTATCCTGCAATATATTCATATTATTCATTTGTAGGAAAAAAAAAAGAAAAAGAAAAGCAAAACAAAAAAAGTGGAGAAGCCAATTAATTTCTTAACCTAATACATATCCTGTAAGTTAAGATCTGGATTTATTTCTCTAGTTTTCTTTTTTCTACTTTAGTAACAATACAATACCAAAACAAAATGCTTTATACTGTATCTTTGGCTTAACAAGTTTTAAAGTTTTACATCTTAGATTGCATCTGTTTATAAATCATATGCCACATCACATCATATAGATAAGAATGACATTTTTCCAACTACACATTGTACAGTGCTCTTAATCTGTAAATTGCAACTGTATTTGTCCAAGTAAAGTGTAGGTGGGCAATTCTCCTGTGTTATGTAGTGGCATTGGTCATGTAGCTGGGCAGTATGTGATAATTGTGAAGATGAAAGAGAAATAAATTATTGCTTATCTTTAAGAAAAAAAAAAGTCAAGACTTCTTTGATTTAAATTGAGTATTTGCATTTAAAGGATGAGTCATTACACTATGCATGATATTTACAGCATATAGAGATGTCAAGGACACAGGACACAACTTCATAGACTAGTTTTTCATTTCACAGAACACATAGGAGTGAATGGGTCCTTGTGGCTTTTTCTTACATGCTATATTTAGTTAACTGGATGATTCACTGATATATTACTGTGTTGTATGCTGTCAAGTAACTACTGCAGGTCCTTTTCCTGGCTGACCTTGCTATTTGTTCTACACATACAAAACATAAACTGAGTATATGTCTCATCATCATCATCATCGCTAGGCTTTGTGAACAAAGATATGGGGAGGGCTCTACCCACACCTGCTACAAGCGCGCTGATCGCTAAAAAGGCCAATGTGGGACAGGCAAGGCCGGTTGCAAAAGGCACAGTGGAAAGTCTCCTTAGGCGGCATTGGCGAGGCATGGTTCTTTCTGTGTTTTCTTTTCTCCTCGAGACTAATTCTACGTGTGTTCTCACAGCGTTATGGATGGTGTGTCTCCACGTCTCCCAATTGGAGGCCAGAGTGGATCACTGATGGTAGTCAATCAAATCACATGCAGGAAAAACTAGCAGTGGCTGTAAGTTAAGTAAGTGTAAGGTAAGTTAAGGAAGAATAGAAGATGAAAGAAAAATAAATGAGTTAAGGGTTTAACTTTATTGTTGAGGAGCACCCAAGTCTTTTAGAAGAGCTCTGATGGGAGCTGGCTGGGGCTCAGGAGCAAGGTCAATTTGTCCGGGTGCCTCATGGAGTCCTTGTCTTTCCGCGCAGCAGAAGCACCTCAGCTGCCACTGAGGCATCCTCAGAGCTGCTGCTGCTGCTTCTGGCAGCCCAGGGAGTTACAGCAACCTGAAATGACTAATCGTGGGCATTCAATGGGGTTGAAGACTTTGCCCAGTAGCCCTATTTTTGTTGTCCCTGCTCACGACCCACAGCAGTTCCTAACTGATGGAAATGCTTTTAGTAGCAGGATTAGGTGCTGAAGTCATTTGACATCAGGCTTTAAAAGACATGCTCGAAGATGCAGAAAAGTTCATTACGGTATTTCCAAATTATCTAACTCTGGAACTGAATCATTTGTTTTCTAACCACTTTTGGCACTAGTAGGCATTGGCAGAGTTCTCTGCATCTCTAGGCATGTAAATACCATAAGAACACTGCTCTCTAAGTGCTTAGGAAAAGTGTGCCACTGACAGTTCACAGTTTGATAATCAGGAAAAATTCTCCCCACCAGACTCAAGGAAACATCATGCTAAATCCTCACTAAACATGCAGCTGTTCATGTGTAATGAAAAATGCTTCCACTTTTTCCTGTTAAACTAGAACAAGTGTGGAATCCGAGGCCAGAAAGGATCATGGGGTAATACAGTATTGCTTCGAGGGGCTACTACCAGTTTGTCCCTCCAGCTGAGCCAGGGAATTGTCTTTGACCAACTTAAGTCATCTAGAAAGGTACACATTCTTCTTCTGGAGACATCAAAGCCCATAGATTTGACTGTTGCCCTCGTTGCATTCCAGCGATCACACTCATAAAAACAGATCTCTTTCCTAATCAGAGTTCACCCGCTATCACCTCCAGATAATGGCTACTGTTATGCCTTTCCCTTAGACATAGTGCTTAATATTTTCTTCCCATTATTGAATCATGACTCAAATCTCCTTTCAGACTATTATGACACCCAAATTCAGAAAACAACATGAATCTTCAGAGAAAGTAATATTATTTCATCACTAGGAAAGAAAAGCAGCAAAATCCATGTCTAATTAGAGAAAAAGACCTAACTGGATGGGGAGGGGGGGGGAAGTTAAATAGTAGAGAATAATCAGAGAAAGAAATAAAAAATATTTATAGTGATGATATGTTAATAGGCCATAAATGGAAATGCACCCAAATCTGAGGAGATCTGTGAAAATCTAGTGAGAGACGAAGAGAAGGTTGAGGGGTGATACAAGTACTGCTGGTGGCACATCATAACATGGTTTCTAGCTCAGCACATGCCTGCCAGAGCCTAGCCACCTCCTCCCTCCTTCTTCATCTGCTGGAATTGGCGTGTCTCTGCCCAGTCCTTAATCCTAATCTTTCCTTGCTCCTTCCCGCTAGCATGGAAAATAAATATGCAACCCTAGAGTAGGGCTGTGAGGCCACCTGGGGGGTTGATGCAGAGGCCTGAATGGCAGGACAGTGGTTTGCTGCTCACTGCTCTCAGCTGGTTTCTCTGCAGGTCTTAGCGTTGTGCTCCCTCATCCTAGACATTCTTTATCCATGAAATCCAAGGCTGACATCCCACGTGCAGTTTATTCCTGCATATGCCTTCTTCCAAATGTCATAATTTTTAATGAGGAAAATAACATTAGCACAAAGGCAAATTAAAACAGAAGAAACAAAACACATGTTATATTGTCATAAATCTTCACAGAAGAACAAACGTGTCTTTTATGAGAACTGGTTTGTGGGTTTTTTCATATGAAGGAACTTAAAAATAAAAAAGCTTTCCAACTGGAATAGGACCAGATCTTGTTTAAGAGGGTTGCTTGCAGCTCTGAGATAAAGAGCAAAAAGCGGGGAAGAGAAGCTGCATAGGTGTATTACCACAGCCACATCACTGCTGGGGAAGGAGATAATGTCTCACTCATCCTTCCCCCAACCCTGGTACCCAGCTGAGACTAGTGGGAGGTAATTTTTCCTATGGAGCCAGCAAGATGGCCTTGTAAAAAGAGTTATCTTGTCAATTGTATCGCCAGCTGATTAGGAGCATTGCTTACTATAAGTAAGATTAAAAGCTATGAGATCACTGGATCTTCCTCTCCAATATAAGTATCCTTAAAGGGAAAATTATATTTTTGGTATGATCATGGCAATAAACTAAACCTGCATCAGCTTATTATGTTTTTCAAAAGAAGGAAACTGATAGCACTATCTGAACAAGAGCAGTCAGAGATCTAGTCTGTGCTTGATGCATTGCCCTGTAAGAGGGTTTGCAAGGAACTCAGAAGAGGTGATACAGCAACTTTAGCATTATGCTTTCTGAACTTGTGGGGATTGAAGTATTCATTAAAATCATGATGCTTGAATTATTCGTTTTTTAATTTAACTGATGTTCATTTCCAACTCCTATTTCTTGGTACAAATTATAGAAGGCCACCCTTGGCTTCAATGCTAAAATATTTCCTGACTCAAGGCTGGAATTACTCCAGGTTTTGTTTTACTTGGGTTCTTAACCTTTAATCTGCTAATCACAAACATGTATGTGCTAAGTGCTCTATTAATATCCATTTGATGGACCTACTGTTTTTTTCAGAGCATTAAATGTTCTTGAGGAGCCGGGATAAAATGAATGTGATGGGGACTGGCATTTGGCTAAAGCAAAACAGAGCAGCTGTCATAAACCTGGTGGTGTTACTCTGTGAGAGAGGCCAGTCGGCTAATGCCAGCTGGTGGAGAAGGGATATTGCAATGGGATCATGAGCAGGGGTTTTTTTCTATAAATGCCTTTGCTCTGAAGCACATTCCCTTTGGATGGCTATTGCTGCATTTGTGAGGCTAAGCACTTTACTCCACTTCTGGTTATAGATAACTGCATCAGGCATAGATTTTGCCTGGGTTTTCAGATGTCATTAATCTTGTCCCAATGTCAACTCCTTCATGGACAGCTGGCTAGCTTTGGATGGCACCTCTGAAATGAGGCACAACCTGGGAGTTTGGGGTGCACGTGGCAAGGGCAGCCATCCCGAGTATATACCCTGGGCCCCTCTTGGGAGTGAACAGGTTTCTGTCCTGCTGGGGAAAGGGTCCAGCTCTTGCTGTGAGAGGCTTCAGCTATGTGCAGCTTTTCCTGCTCCTGGCAATTAAGGATCCTGACTTCTCTAGCCCAACTCATCGAGTTCTGAGCCAGGAAAGAAAATGGCATTTGTGTAGCAATTCCAAATTGATTCCAGTGAGGTTAAGAATTGAAATTATTCTGTTGTAAATATTGCTTAGATAGTGAAGACAAAAACTGTCTGGCCAGTGAGCCACATTAGACAAATACTTAGAAATGTGCTTTTTTTTTCTTTCTTCTTTTTTTTTCAACAAACAAGATGAATTATCTCCAAGGAAGGTATTGCCTCATACACCATCCTCGGTGTGACAGCTATGGTACTGGGGCTGAGCTACAGGCATGATGTTGACTACTGATACAAACTGCAAAGTAAAAAGTGACAGCTGAGTTACATCCAGGTGTATGTGCTGCTTTTCACACTCACTGGACCATGGAGGGGGGCAAAGCACAGGACAGAGTCCTCACTGATTAGCGCATCTCATACTGATATTCCCTGCTTCTTTCTTCAGTAAAGGTACAAAGATGTCCCAAAACAGTATCCTCTGGCATCCCAGATTTCAGAAGTGACATCCAGGAGATGAGAGGTGTCGCAGCACAATGTGTTTGGGGACCAGGGAAGGGACCTCAGTAGTGTTTTACAGGAAAATGTAGCCTACTCCTACTCTAGACCAGGTTAAGGTGTAGGTATGAGCTTCTACCTTTTCTTTATCAGATTTGGATTTTAATTTTGGATTAGATTTCCTCTGAGGAGGAGCTTCTTTACTTTGAGAGTGGCAGAGCACTGGAACAGGCTGCCCAGAGAAGTTGTGGAGTCTCCTTCTCTGGAGACATTCAAAACCTGCCTGGATGCCATCCTGTGCAACCTGCTTTAGCTCATCCTGCTCTGGCAGGGGGGTTGGACTAGATGATCTCCAGAGGCCCCTTCCACCCTCTAACATTCTGTGATTCTATTTCTGAGCTCTGCAAATTCATCTTGTACTTTTTAAGTCTCCTTCCTTCCTTCCTTCCTTCCTCCCTCCCTCCCTCCCTCCCTCCCTCTCTCCCTCCCTTCCCTTCCTTCCTTTCCTTCCTTCCCATTTCACCTCCTGTTGCCCAAAACTCTATTTGAGAAGTAAGACGTTGGTTCTACTGTTTTATATCTTTTTAAAAGTCCAGTCCCTAAGTTTTCTGCTCTTAGACTTATGCTAAATCACGTTAGGAAAATCTGGTTTGGCCTAGGAACAAAACTGAAATATTGCAGCAATGTCTTATGTTGGTCATTTAGTGAGACTGTGTGTTGGTCATCAAACCTCATACCTTTAATTCCTTGTTTTACTTCACTTGGAAACATCTGCACTGCAATAAGCATTGAATGTACTGTGGTATTTGTTCTTCCAATACATTCCCAAAGGTATTTAGCTTACTGCTGAGCACTAGGAGCAAATCAAAGCTGATGTCTGGCTCCAGTGACAAAAAATTGAGAGCACAGAGAATTTTAAGTATGAAGTGAATATAGGAAACTCTCATCTTGACAGTGGATGAGAAGTCAAAAGAAGAAAATTAAAATTGCATGATGAAAGATGAAAAGGTTTAAGTCACTGTTTTGACTACTGGACCTTGCAGGAAAGATATTTGAAGAAAGAATGAAACAGAAAGTTAAGCGGGTGAGTATCACATAAAATTTACCACAGATAAAAATATTACATTTTTGCACATCAAAGGCAACCCTCTTATTTTCATAGGTTATTTAACCCCACTGGCAATCTCTGCAATGCATAAATATTTTTGATGGCATGCAAAGTGTCTTCTTAATGGTGTATAGACACTATATAGTGAGCAGGCTGAACAGTATAAACATTCATGTCAGCAAAGATGCTGTCAAATTCTAACTTGACATGATATCAAAAATTAAAATATAAGAGGGATATTCTGTTTTGCCACCTCCTTTTTCTCCCCAGGTTTGGCACCTGGCTGCATGGTCAGGGTAAAGAAATGTACTTGGAAGATTGTGTTTTGGTTCAGGTACAGGGAATTCAAATGAAAGCTCCTCAAACTCGACAGTTTAATTTACTTCTTTTAAGCTCTTTAATACCAAACTTATCAGTTCTTTCTGTTAGGCATTAACTTGTTAAATGAGTCTTAATTATACATAAGCAGATGGAGATTTGAATTAAAATTACCTTACACTCGAGTGGCTTTAGTTCATTATAACATATCTTCTTCTTAATCATTTAGGCAGTCTCATCATCTTTCATATAGAAAGTTATTAAAGTATTCCAATTTCCATATTTCTTCAGATACATCCACTATTAAATGACATGTAATACACATTAGTTGATGACTTATACCATGCAATAGTTAGTGAATTATTCATGTCAGTAACAATTTTTATACTTTTATGTCATCTGTTTAATTTTATTTTAAAGGGTTTATATTTACAGAATGTCTCATATTTTACCTCATCTAAACTTTCAGTGCAAGGTTGATTGCCTTGCCATTCTTGCTGGTGTGAAAAGGAGTAATGTCCGCTCTAGTTTTTGTGCTTCTCTTAACCGAGGGATGAAAGTGGATCCAAAGAGGCTCTCGCTCTCAAACAAGTGAATGTTTACTGAGAACCTTGGAAAGGTTTTGGAAAGAGATAAAATGTCTAAAGGAAATCACAGTTATTCTCTTTTTCTTCTGCCTTGTTTTGGCACTATCATCATCTCTGGATTCTCCAAAACCAAGAACATCCTTCTCAGGATTTGCCTGGACTCTAAAATTAAAAGAAGGTTTTGCCCAAAGGGAGAAAATTATTGAAAGCTTTTGCAGGCTTCTGTGGGCATCACCTCATCTAACTGTAATGACCTCAAAGCTGGGATAATAGTTAAGTTAGTCATCTAGGTTCAGAGTTTCAGTTAGCTCCAGGAATAGAGAGGATACACCTCCAGAAGACAGATGGTTTTCCTCTTTAGGAAGGATGTCCTGTAGAGGACACTTGTCCAGCTAATTCAGACTGGGCTTCTATCTTTGGCATAGCTTTAGCAGAGTGAAAAACAGTCTGCTGTAAGGTATATTAATGCCTTTCAAAAGGCATTTTTGAAAAGCAAGGGTTGAACAAGAGGTAACTGGGTATGAAAAACTCTTTTTTTCCCCGTTTTTAAAGACTCCTGACTGCATATGCTGAGAGAGTCATGTGTCTCTTTTAGACAGAGAGCAACACCAAGCAATTTAATCAACCACTGCTATGCACCTCCTGGGTAAAATCAAGAAAGAATTGGACAAAATGTGGCATTTTAGTTCCAGTAAGCAATATACAGCCATTCACAAAGGAAAGACCAGTGGGACTTTTCAAAGACAAAAGCATCCAATATGCCCTGCTCAAGGCAGCTGATTATTCTCAGCATCCCTTTAGCTAATATATTAAACAGGTACCATCGGTGTCAAATAATGGGTCTATAATACAGAAATAACTGTGTTAGCTGGATGATGGAGAATGACAGCTCAACCAAAAGGCTGAGTGTGCACTTGCAAATGCTGCAGCAGTCATCAAGCAAAGGGACAGGTCTACAAGAGGCCTTTGCAGAAACAAGATGCCATTTACATGAGCATGTTTAGAAGGGAAGGGCACTTGCTGCACACTGGGAGTCTCAGCAAGACACTTGGGCCATGTGACTGTTTCCCTCTCCAGTACCTCTGGAAGCCTTCCTGCACTTTAGGGTGTGGATTTATCACAGGTATTCTTAATGAATTCCAGTTCTACTTCCTTGAGAAAGAGATGATACTGCTGCTTGACTTGCAGGAGGTTTATGAGAAAAACCACCAAAGCTTGCAAGGCCCTGAAGAGCTGGGGATCTGGCCTAAGTGCAATCCATGAATTCAGTGTCAGGAGTTTCCTGCACTTGTCATTAAAAACTGCAAAACATAGCTTGACTATACAACTTACTTTAATTTTCTATTGTTTTCTTCACATCTTCACAAGAACTCTAAGGATTAGTATGGTGTAAAGGTGAGGAGAAAAGCTCAAATGAGTTGTGAAGTTAGACATTATTCCACTGAGATCTGTGTTTTCTAAATAATAATCTGAAAGTGATCTGTAGTCCTCATTACCAAATTTTCTGGTAGGAGCTTGTCACCTCCCCTTGAGGCATTTCAAAAAATTCTACGAAAAACAAAGGAACTTGAAAGTTGCCAAAGGGCTGGGTTTCCTCTCCTGAAGGTCAGTGTGTGTGTGAATGCATGTGCATGAACACACATAGGTTTTGTTTTGAGGTGAAGGTGTAATTTCAGGAAGAAGGCATTACAGAGGCCAAGTAAAGCAGTTCAGACCAGGCCAAGAATGCACTTAAGCTTAGGCAGCGGGTTCTGCACATGTGCTTTTTAAAGTAAAAATACATAAAAACATAAACTCTTCTACAGTGTTCCTAGGCTGCTTACCACATACTCCTAAGAGTTCATGCTTTTTACAGGCTGGCTAGGCATCTGAAGGCCTGGAAGAAGGTATATTTAAGCTAGTGTATATCTTCAAAATCATTATTGCTTCTGGCAGTTGATGCTGCAGGGCTCTGTTTTCTTGAAGACTCCTGTCTAAACACAAAAGCTTGCATTCAAATACCATGTCAAACAAGCAAGGCCACTGATCTCTGATGTGCCAAATTTAGGAAGCTCAGGATACACCTGTAATCCTTGTTTTATACAGCCAGTCCAAAAAGCTGTTTTCCATGTTGCTTTGTATAATGCATAGCAAGTTTCAGTTATTTATGTCCATGCTGTATGCAGTGATATGCATGTATGCTACTAGGATTTTTTTGGGAGATCCCTCAGGCTGATAGCACCCATGGAATGGTCTTGCAAGGAGCTTGTCTGTGGTGGGACAGAGGCATCTGAGAACTGTGAAGCAGGATAATAGACTAGACTAAACTAGACTAGACTAGACTAGAATAGAATAGAATAGAGTAGAGTAGAGTAGAGTGGAATGGAATAGAATAGAGTAGAGTAGAGTGGAATAAAATAGAATAAAAATAAAATAAAGAAAAGAAAAGAAAAGAAAAGAAAAGAAAAGAAAAGAAAAGAAAAGAAAAGAAAAGAAAAGAAAAGAAAAGAAAAGAAAAGAAAAGAAAAGAAAAGAAAAGAAAAGAAAAGAAAAGAAATTTACAGTTGGCAGGGACCTACAAGGATCATCTAGTCCAACTGCCTGACCCATACAGGGATGACTAAAAATTAAAGCATGTTATTAAGGGCATTATCAAAATGCCTCTTCAGCATTGACAGGCTTGGGGCATTGACCACCTCTCTAGGAAGCCTGTTCCAGTGTTTGACCACCCCCTCAGAAAAGAACTGCTTCCTAATGTTCAGTCAAAACCTCCTCTGGCCAAGCTTTGAGCCATTCCCATGAGTACTATCACTAGCTATCAGGAGGAAGAGATCAGCACCTCACTCCCCACTTCCTTCCTCAGAAAGCTCTAGAGACCACTGAGGTTATCCCTCAGATTCCTTTTCTCCAAACTAGACAACCCCAAAGCCACTCCTCACAGAACATGCTTTCCAGCACTTTCAACATCTTTGTTGCCCTCCTTTGGATGCATTCAAAGATCTTCACATCCTTTTTAAGTTCACACAGTGCTTGAGACAAGGCTGCCCCAACCGTGGGACAACAATACTGGGAGACAATCACCTCTTCTGACAGGCTGCTCATGCTGTGTTTGATACACCCCAGCCTGGAGTTTGCCCTCTTGGCTGCCAGGGCACACAGCTGGTTCACACAGAGCTGCTGTCAACCAGCACCCTCAGATGCCTTTCTGCAGGGCTGCTCCACAGCCACAGTACTCTCCTTTAGCAGGATGCCACAACACAGAGCTGTTCAGTTGTGAACATGGCAGCAAATCAGAATTGAAACATGAAAATTTTCTGAACACGAGCAAAGAGCTTTTGATATGTGACACCCATGCAGGGAGACCTGAACTGCTAAGGTCAGAGCATGAAGGGTAAGAAGGAGATACGTGGATGTGGAGGGGCAGTTGATGCTGCAATGGCCTTTTTCCTTCATGGTGATGCTGAAGTGTCGTTCATGGTGCAGTGTCTTGCAGCTGGAGGATGGAAGCAGTACTACACATGAGGAAGGTGATTTCTTGTGTTCTGTGTCATTAAGTTGGCTTGCACAGCTTAGTATCAAAATGCCAGGTTACAGGAGGTTGTACCTGTACAGAAGCAGCACTGCTGTCATTATGAGCATAATGATAGTGTAGACTCAAAAATCCCTATGTAGACTCACAACCACATCAGCTCCTCACCATGCCACAGTGGGACATGCTGTAACTGCAGCACAGTTTTCTGCTGGTGAGAAGATGCTTTTGGTGATATTAAAATGCTGAGGAATATGACAGCACATTGAAGTCACTGTGACACTCGCACTGAGGAGGTAGTTAATTCCTATAGAATATTCCGTGTCGGGTTAATGTTGTGACCTTTTTTAGGCACAGCAATGTATTGATTAATTTCTTTCACTTCAAACCTAACACTCCAGGATCTGATGGTTTCGGGATGCCAGCAGTTGCTCCCTCAGGCTGTGCAAACCGTTTGCTTCTGACAAAAAGGCTGCCTGCTACATGGATCCCAACCAGTGCTTAAACAAGTACAGAATTTTGTTATGTCCTTAAATACAGTCAACAACAACAAAAAAGTAGTGTAATCTGTTATTTTGACTACTAATGGCAAGTCCAAAAGTGAGCTTGTGTAATGTCAAATATAAACAAAACCTAACACATATCCTATAAATGCACTGCCTTTATAGCCATGGGCAAAAATATTATCCAAGGCAAAATAAACTTCTTTAACCAAATCCCTGTACCATATGTGGAGGGATGTTATTGTATTTAGACTCATCAAGGACATGGTAATCCAAGAAAGAGGAGAGAAGAGACTGCCCTCATCGCAGGAGGATCTTTTCATTAGCCCATTGATAGTGTAGCAGAGAGATGAACAAAAAGTCCCTTCTGCTTGCAGAGGAAGACCAGTGAAGCTGGCTGCAAACTTCCTGTCATCTAGTTATACACCTATATGGGTGCACAGATCTGTGTAGGTCCAGTGGACTGGGTCTCAAACAGAGCAGCATATTCAGCATCGAGATAAGAAGATCTCAACTAGATTTGTGACTTTGAGAATACAGTGGTAGGAGCCATATAATTTCCTTACACAGATTTTTCCCCCCCCAACTTCTGTTTAACCTCTTCATTTATGACCTGGCCAATGTGGCAGAGTGTGTCCTCAACAAATCTGAAATAACACAAAACTGGGAAGAGTGGCTGTGGGTTGTGCTGCCATTTAGAGGGATGTGGCTAGGCTGGAGAAATGGGCCAAACAGGCACCTGCTGAAGGTCAACAAAGGGGAATGCGAAGCCCTGAACCTGGGCAGGAATAACCCATGCCCCAGTAAACACTGGGGGCAAACTGACTGGAAAACGGCTTTGCTGAAAAGCACCTGTGTTTCTTGACCACATCACTGCTGTGACCAGTCCTGGGCTCCCACACACAAGACAGACATGGACATACTGGACTGGGTCTAGTGCAGGACCACAAATACGATGAAGCACCTGATGGAGCACCTGTCATAAGAGGAGAGGCTGAGACAGCTGTGACAATTCAGCCTGAGAAGAGAAATCTCAGGGGGATCTAATCAATGTATATAAATACCTGATGGGAGGAGTAAAGAAGATGGAGTCAGATCCCTCTCAGTGGAGCTCAGCAACAGAATAACGAGCAGTGGCCAAAAACTGAAATACAGGAAAAACAACAAAAAAGCTTTTTATGATGTGGGTGTTCAAACACTGGCACAGGCTGCCCAGAGATGTTGGGGACTCTTCAGCCTGGGAGATATTCAAGACCTGACTGAACCCTGAGCAACCTGCTATAGCCAACTTTTAGCAGGATGTTGGATGAGGTGATCTCCAGAGGTGCCTTCCAGCCTCAGCCATTCTGGGATCAGTGATAAATTACAAACACTTGGGGAAGCTAGTGAAAGCCAGTCAGTCCTGTGGGGCAAGTTATCAAGTGGTTTGTCTCCCAACTGCAGCTCACAGACACAGAGGGCTGTGCACATTTTATGCATGATATCCAGCCCATTCCCTTCAAATGATGAAATTCAGCAGTATCCTAAAAGATACTAGCAGCGCTATTCCAGAGCGTGTAACCTCACCAACAAGTAAAGCCCATCTTCTACCTGTCCACATCTCCACAAAGTGGTTGGATTAAGAGCCCAAACCCACAGCCCTGGTGCTTCAGGAACAAAACAATACATTTTCAGTTGTTGTTTCCCCCCTCTCCCCTCCACAGGCATCCTGCAACCAGTATGTGAATGGAATGTTAACTTCTAATTGCATCATATTAGCAGTTTGACATTGCATCTTACTAATGCTTGTTTTTCCAGGATATAAGGTAGAAATATAATCATATTAACACTTTGAAAGCAAACACAGAGGTGGCATAAATTGTTAATGCAATCTTCTTTTAAGCAGCTTGTTTGAACAATGCATTGGTGTGTGAGAAAATGCCAGCCTTTCAGTCTTTCCAAATAGTGCAGTGCTTGCAGTCCGCTGCAGAATAAACGTATACATTTTGTTTAAGGGAACAGATGTTCATTTGCTGTGTGTTCCCATGAGTGCCCAATCTTTCGCCTGCATTCTGCTACCATTTGTCTGAGACCCACCTGTGAGCCAGCACAGCAGTTTCTTAGACACGACGTTGCCTCGCTGACATGTCATGTACAAAAATGGTGGTTTTTTGTTGACGTATATTCCTGTAAGTCTTTCTCTGTTTTTCCTTCCTGTGAGCGGGGCCATTAATTCCTCTGACTTGCATCATGAGACTGAAAACGGCAGCCCCCACCCAGAAATGCTGCAAAGCTGTTTGGATTCTTCAAACTCTGAAGATCAGCCTTTAAACCAACTAATTAAGTTTTCTGCTTGCTGCCATTGAAAGCCTCAGTCAGCTATAATTAAAACTGAGCAGCAGATGACAGCGGTGGCATTTGTCAGAATCATCCAGTGGTTCAAATACCAGTTCTGACAGAAATGTCAGGCTGATAACACTCCCATCTTCCCCATGCATGCCAGGAAAAGCAGGAAGAACTTTTATTATAAATTCCTGACTGATAACCTTTATGAATCCCAGAACACCAAACGCAACTCAGAAAATTTCATTATCCTAAGAGAGGATGCTCATTTCCTGTGAAGTAAACCCTGCAGCTCTCTGGGCTTCCTTGTACAGTCTGTGCCTTTTGGGACACCTTTTCAGAAATTCAAAGAGGAAAAAAAAGCCCTAATCCTGAAGTATGGGTGATTCCAGCCTTGAAGACAGCTAAACTGAAAGAGATTCCTTAGAGAGTTAATGAGCTGAAACCATATCAACATATTCCTCATCTAGAAAGGGCAAAGCCATAACACGGCTCTGTAAGCTATCCTTGAGCTCTACAGAAAGGTGAGAAGCCAGAGTCCTTTTTGTACAGAGTTTAAATTGAACTGCTATTGCTGAAGATCACAGAACAGGAGAGTAAACAGCAGAGACAGATGAGAACAAATGAATACGGAAAAATTACTTTTAGAAACATTTTGAGATTACATTTGCTGCAGCTTCATACGCAGGTTTTCCCTATTTTGTCTCATCAGTTTTGCCAGCACATTCATAATATGCTCTTCCTGACACTCTGTCTTTCTTTTATTTTTTTTGTTTGTTTTTTTAATTTTTTTTTAACTAAACAGAGAGCTAAAAGGAGAATATGTCAGAAAGAGAATTAGTGGTACTTTGAAGAAGCAGTGCTGGTGATATCCTCTCAGCTCTACTGTTGCCTGTAGCATTTGTGTCTCTGTGTGTTGGCCAGAAAGCAGCCCTCATCATAGCAGACCAAAGGGGTGGGTACGTGCGGGTTGTCTCGTTTTGGCAGTCTCCAGGGGAAGACCCAAGCAGCGGGGGGCTGAGCTGGGTCAGTGAGGTGAGCAGGGTGCAGCTTGTGATTTGGCTGGGCTGAGACAGGTCCTTACAACTCAAGCTGGCTGCAGTGGAGGAAAAACTTCAGAGCAGAAGTGTGTATTGCAAATGCCTGAGTGGGCTACTCAGGATTTTGACTGACTAAAACAGCTGTACATATATGACAAACCCTTAAAAATAAGCTTGGCTGCTGTTTTTGAGCAGTAGTTATATCGTGGTTGCAAAAGAAACAACCAGCCCTATTAATTCTTTTTATAATGTTGTATTTGTAGAGGTGAACCTGATCATTTATTCTTCCACTTCACTACTCTTTCTTATTATCATGAAAATCACATCTCCTGACCACAGCCAGACCTGAGGCCACATGTTGCCCTAAATATCCTGAGAGATTTTCCTGCTGGGCAAGTGCAAGTATTTCTACTATATTGCTCTTTTGTATGCCTGGTAAGCTGGTTCCTATCCCATCTACCCACAGGGGCACTTGTATTGCATTATTGCCTTGGCTCTGCAGTAGTTTAGATTTGCAGATGATGGTCTGTGATCTGATGGTCTGTCAATCTCAGCTGACTGCATCACACTGTACTGCGCACTGAATGCAAGGGCATTCTGTCTTCTGTCTGATCTCTTTCTTTTGTAGTAAGTAATCAAAGAACATTTACACTTTCCTCTCTTTTGACCTTTTTTTAGATAAGTAGCCACCTTAATCAGGATGTTTTGAGATGAGAGCAAAGTCTGGAAAGATTTTATTCTGGGCCATAAAGGTCTCAGGGATCACCCTTAGTATTTGTGGCAGAATTGCGTTGAAATTAACATATTACAAGAGATTGTGTCAGGCTGGATTGCAAACTTTTCTGAAGCAGGGTGAGCAGAAAGGTCACATTCCTCATCAGTTCATACATCAGGCTGCATAAGGGTATCCAAAGAGGTTAAATTCTTCTTCCAGGAAATAAAACCAGAATTTCCCATTTTCAGGACCCAGCTGTGCCTCTGAAACTCCATTTTCTCTGAGCAGGACAGCTAGCTTCATTACATAGGCATATTATTTTGTTTTCAGAAGGGATGCTTGTTTAAATTATAACATGCCATTAGCAAAGGTCCTTTCATGGTGTCTGCAGTTATTACAGAGTTCCTTCCGTCTTGCTCACCTACTCACAAGTGCATATTGTGCCTTTTGTGTTCCGTCAGTTGGAGGACCCGTAGAATGCTCCTCTGCGCCGCAAACTGATTTAACACCTTTCTCTATTATGCAAATAAAACGGGAAAAATAGTTTCCTGATTTCTTTTTTACAGGCTGAAGCTGGCGGCTCAGGACTGCTTACTCAGGTCACAGCGTATAATGGGAAATGCCTACGCGTCGGCGCCTGTCGAACGGCACAATAGGAGAGCGGGCGAGCGCTGTGGCACCCATCCCCGTTTGGAGCCAGGATAATAGCATTGCAGCTCAAGTGGAAGGATGAGCTCTCCCCAGCTTCATGCTTCAGCGTGCTATCGAAGTGACAGGCTGTTTCCATTGGTGGTTTGAAAGTCTTTTTATTTTTATTAATCCTCTTGTCAAGGAACAAAATGGGAGTTTTCTCTTCTGTTAAACACTGCTGTAAAATCTCACAACTCCTAGAGGCTTTGTTTGGGCCCGTGCTTCCTTTGGGCAAGATGTGTAAATAAATACAAGAGCTCCGCTTCCCTTGCGCCTGCCTTGGCCTCCGCGTGCCCGGGCAGGAGAGCAGGGTCAGCAAACCGAAAATGTCAGGCCACTGTTTTGGAGATGCAGCTTGCTCTTGTGGAAAAAGAGGCGGCCAGCTGAACTCGAGCAGAGGACACGCACGAACATCTGGCATGCTTCACGGTAGGGTGAGCGATGGAAGATTATCAACAAAAGGCCAAGGAGTTCTTTTCAGAATGTATCTTCTCCCTAGGACATGTCTCACAGAACTACAGCCCAATCCCAGATAAAATACTGCGCTTTAGTATTTTTTTCCTTTTCATTTTATTTTTCTCTATCCCTTTTTTCTTCTTTTTTTTTTTTTTTTTTTACAAAAGCATGCTGTCTTTCAATTAACATAGTAATGACCTATTGTCACCTGTTACCATGCTAATCCTGAGCTGGTGTGAAATTACTTTATAATAAACACTATGGAGTTCTGACTTTCAATTAATTTTTCACATGCTGTGCTAAATCAGATTAACTGTACCCCACCCTTTTGACCACGGACATAATTCCTTCCTTATAATGAAATAGAGGATTAATTTATATGAAGCATATCTATACACATTTGCAAATAAATGTAAAGATAGACTTTGTACCATATTTGCATTGCTCGCTGTGTCAGGTTGAATATAGGCTTTCTGAGATTATTAGTTTTTGTGTTTATTGGGATGGTGAAGGATATTGCTGGGGTTTTTATTATTATTATTTTCACTAAATGTCTACAACTAAAAATGGTTAAAGAAATGGAGTACTAAGAGATTGGTACCTTCCACAGGGAATTACACATAATGCTGTACAGCATTATGATGAACTGGAAAAAAAAGTAAACACTGCAAAATTAACCCAATCACCATTAATTTACTAAATTGCCTGTCATCCTTCTCGGATTTATGTATTTACAGTCTGACTGAATATAATAAATGCAGCTGTTTGGTCTTTCTAATAGTCATTAGCATTATGAAGATGGTCAATATCTTGAGTAAAGTCTTTCAAGCCCTGTATACCAGTATGGGGAAAGTGTATAAAGCGAGTTTTTTAAAACATCTTCATCTTCACTGCAGAAAAAGCTTCCAAAGACTCTGGGTTTGGTAACTTCCAAGATGCAGGAGACCACTGCCTACTGTGCCATTTCATAATCAAAACCTAAGATAAATCCAGGGTTAACCCTTGCTCTTTCACCACACACTCTTTTTCACTTTATAGCTTAATTTTGAAGCCTAAAGGTGCGGAATCATTGCAGATATGAATTTTCTCTTTGGAAAGGCAACGAAGAGGAGAATGGGATATTTTTGCAGGCTCATGGACGCCTGTATCTGTCTGTGCTAGTTGCTCCTTTGATTCAACTCAGCATGCTTACCTGGTCCAAAATCTGAAGGTTTTCTCCCAGTTACTTGAAGAAGTTTAGCTCCTTGAGAACTGTATAAGCAAACTCTCTGGTCAAAGCCTATTCCAACCAGTTATGGGGTTTTTAACTTACTTTGCTGAACTAGACAGTTCAGAGCTGGGCTGGAGGCCTCACACCCAGATGGACCACTCTGTATGGATCTACTGGATCCTCACATCTGACTTGATGTGCCAGAGGCTATGCCAGAGGTTCAGATTGACCTCTCACTCACAAATCTTCATTTCTGGAGCAGCCTGGGGATCACCTTTTGCTGATCCAGCATCTAATATGGGGGAAAAGTCAGGTGCACCCTAGCCATTATCAAGGGTGAATTTGCTAGCCAGTGGTTGCATCTGAGACAGCGTCTGACTTTGAGCAGACAAGGCAATCTCAGACAGTCTTTCCAAGAAAGGCCCCAGCATCACCAACAACAGGAACAGATGGGTTTTACAAATTGCCCAAACTCTGTTTGAAAAAGATGGCCACTGGAAAAGAAAGCACAGCCTTGCCGCTTGCCCTCTGCAGACAGGCTCAGCAGCCATGGCTTCTGCCCAGGGTGTAGAAACCTTGTCTGCTTGGCTATTATCATCTCATTCAGGCCACAGAAAATGTAGAAAATGTAGAATTGTAGAAAAAAACCATGCCCAATTCTTCTTTGGAATAAGAGCTGATTTAAATGTGAGAAATGCTTTTTTAGTACATTTTAGATTTACAAGAACAGGACTAGCCGAGATTAAAGACACTTTTCATTTGTGTTTGCTATTGCTTCTTTGAAATAATAGCACTGCTGTACGCAACGAAAAAGTCATTGCATATTCAGTGTTTATTGGCTTAATACTGAAATTTCAATGCACTCTTTTTTATTGCTTTTCTCATACTATTTGTGAAGTGCAAGCATACAATAATAAAACAGAAAACAATAGGCTTATCTAGAAGGATAAGAAGCAAAAAATGACCTGCAGGATGGAAGAGCTGGGTATTCTTGTCACAATGGTGCAGGTTCTATCAATAAAGTGAACGTCATAGTATTAGCATTTGGAGTAATATATTCCAGGAACAACAAAGTGAGCTAAACCCAGTTAGATCAGGTCAAACAAGCTCAATCTCCACAACAGGATTAAGGTGGTTGGAAGAGACATCAAATTATTTTTTCATTTTTCCTTAGGACTTTCTGTTGCACATCTGTAATGAAAGGTCTTATCTCTGCCTTTTATTATGTAGCTTTGTAACTGTACATATGATCTGACTTGGACTGCTTCCAGCTTTGTTATTGAAAATCTGCTTTCAAATGCAAAAATAAAAACACTGAAGTAATAGCCATTACTTTGTGTACAATAACAGTACTAAATGAGTCATTATTAGCTTTTTCCATTTTATTATTTCAAAATGTTTTACCAAATGTCCATAAAAAACTTCATCGTTACCACCACTTCCACCCAACTGCAACTAGCATATCACTCCCTATATAAACTGATTACAAGCCTTAGCCACATTACTATAATCTGTCACATACACATATTCCTTTCAACCATCTTCTTTGCTTTGAAGGAAGCAAAGAAAGGAGAGATCACATAAAATGCTCCTGTCATTATTGCCTGGAGAGGAGAAATGCCTTCAGCTACCCAATTACAGTATTCCAGCCAGCAAAGCTCACTCCAGTTTCCCCAACAGATGTTAAAGTATTGACAGCTCCTGTCTACTCATGCACTGAAAATCAACATGTCCAAAAAGTAAATCGGGATGTAAGAGTAGTCACCTCACCATGTAAAACTGGTCACCAGCTCTCTTCTCTTGTTATATTGCTCTTCTGCTTTAGTAGGTAGAGGACATTAATGAAAGTGTTGGGGGGGAAATGAAAGTAACAGACTGCATTTCAGTCTGAAGTGATTAATAAGTGCTGATGATCTTCTTTCTATACCTGCCTACTTTCTACGTCTTTGGTCATGCAATACAAAGTGATGGAGAGTGGTGAGCCAGGAGCTGCAGTGCTCAGCACCAGGCAAAAGCAATGATGGGCAGCGAGATCTATGTTCCACCATGCCACATTCATCTTTTTGAACAACTAGGAAAGTCATCAAGTCATCTTCTCCACCAGAGCCTACTGCAGATTTATACTTGCTGTGATTCCCACACCTGCCCAGCTCTGGGCTCTGCTCTGTCCCTTTTGGAAACAAGCTCTATGCAGAGGAGTCAGGGCAGTAACAGGGAACCTGTTTTCTGTCCATGCAGCACCGAGAATAAAAGGTGAAAAAGTTCAGCTACTGTGGACAAAGGAGAAAAAAGAGGGTAGGGGGGACAAGCCTCGAGGCTGAGTAAAAGAGGTTAAAAATACAGAGACATCAGTAATTTAGCCAGAATATTGGAGGAAAAATGAAAAAGAATTGTACTTTCATAGAGGATGGGGTCATGAGTTTTGCTGCTGATGAGTAAAGACAAGTTTCTGAATTTCAAATGTCAGGCAGTGCTGCTCTGGGCAATAGGGTAATGTGAAGCATCACTACAGCTCACACAAAAATGTCCAAAGTAACCTAAAAATAACCTTCAAACCATAGGAGATGAGGAAGCATCTTCTTGAATAGTCTTCAACTGCAGTCTGTAAAATCCATTAAAAAAGAAAAAGATACCATTGAACTGTCTCCTGGTGGGTGTTGTATTGTTGGAACAAATCAAATATTCGCTGGGTATATGCAAGTGAAGAAAGCACTGGCTGAACACGGGAACCTTTCCCAGATATCCACAGATAAATAAGCTTGTCATTAATGACATGCCAGTGAACTTTAAAACATCCTCCCAAACCAGAAGTTGCTGCCAGATGATGTGCCTCAACAACTGGAGAATCAGTTCATTACAAGCTGTGGAAAATGAATGTGTTTTCTCGTCTCCAGCTCAACACCCAGGACAGATATAATTTAACTGGTAAATTTTGTGCTCAGGACATTTGCATATAAAAGCAGCTATTCCACTGACACCATCGATGAAGAAGAGCACAGGGGAACAGGTATCTTAAATGAGTTCAAAAAGTAGGTCATTAACAAGAAAGTAACGATGATAGAATTGGTTTCTGCAACAACAGATGGAAGCACAGGTATAACTGGATTCAAAGCTTCATTGCTCATAATCGTCAGTGAGCACTCTGTGGAAACATGAATGACTTTAAACATTATGGGAGCAGTGTTAAAAAGAAAAAAAACAACACCAAACCTGCCCCTCAGCTAACTCCGTTTGAGTCAGAGGCCTTTGTGTTTCAAAGACTGCTCGATTACGCTGCTGCAACTTGTAATGATCTAATTTTGCACACCGGGATGAATGAGATGTATGAGCAAAGGTATGGTTTTGCTGGGGCTTTTCCTCTGCTTAAGATCACAAGTCTTCAAATCAGGAAATGAAAACTCTCTTATGATCCTTCTGAAAATATGAGTTTACTCTTCATTTCTCATGGGTACAAGGTTGTCCTGGTTTGAGCTAAACAGAACCAATTCTCTTTAGTGATTTTACTTTTTGGCTCAGTTTTCTCTGAGAGACTGCACTTTCTGAAGTCAACAGTGTGTTTTTGCAGACATCGTCTGCTACTAGAAGTGATAATGCCTGATGTTTAATAGTTACTGCCAAGGATCGGTATGCAGAAAGGTTCTTGCTTATACTTATTCCTATAGTGACCAAGGCCACTGCTGGCTTTTGTGTGCCATGCTGGGGGTGCCGGGTAGTAAGAGGGGTCACAAGGAAGTAAAAGGTTGCACCTCTGGGGAGTAATAGACAGGACAGGTGACCAATGAGAGTATCCCAATCCCTATATGTAATATTCAATATAAAACTGAGGGATCACAAGGGTTAAGCTCTCTTCTTCAATAGCTGGTGTCCGAGGAGGACTCTATGCAATCTTCTGTCTTTGATCTCAATCCTGATTTCCTGAACCCAGTGCCTATATCCAGCTCCCCTCTGCCCCTGAGCCTGGGGCTTTCCCAGTGCTGTCTGCTTTGCAGTATCAGTGGAGATTGATACTGGGGAGAGAGTCAGGGTCAATATCAGTTTTTTATATGTGTATATAGGTTTTTATTATTGTTTTTTATTGTTTTATTAAAGCTGTTTAACTTTCTTTTCCAATCGGTAAGTCTCTCTGCCTTACTTCGTTTCTTTACCCTTTTGGGGAGGGAGAAGTGTTAGAGAGCATCTGTCAGCGTTCAGTAGCCAGCCCAGCCCCAGCCCTTGACAAAGGCAAATGAACATAAAAGTTGCCAGGAAATGGGGGAGTGTTATTGAGATGATTCATGCCCAGAGTTCATTCAAAGCTAACTGAAAGAATAACTCACAAAAAAAAATATTACAGCATTTCACAGCCATGTGAGGGATCTTGGAACACTGTGAAGGCAAAAGTAAATGGAAACACCAAGAGGAATCATGATTGTTTCACATAGACTCATAGGACAGACATGTCTCTGGCTCCTCTTGAGGCTGGCAACAGTGTGGGTGGAACTGCATGAGCAGAAGGGCTGGAGAGGCAGAGAGCAAGCAGGAACCTCACTGAAACCTACAGACAAGGGCTTGCGCTTTGTAATGCCACCTGAGCGGCACTGTTTTGTGGCAGAGCTCAGGTGGCAGGAGATGGCTCCAGGCTGCGAGTCTCTGTCTCAGACATTTAACTCAGATTTACAAGACAGCATCAGTGTTTCAGGGGGCCAGAATTTGCAGAAAGACTGTCTCTTTGGCATTTCCCAGTGATGTCACTGAGTGTCACCCAGTGTCCAGGCCACCATGAACCATGTAACCACCCAACTCACCTTGTTCAATGAAGAGGGAGCTCATGTGCCTGGCCCTTCCCTGTGACATCAGAGAACGGTGCCTTTGTTTTCATGCTCTGCATATCTCAGTGCTGAGATATATGACATGTTCCCCAGGTGAAATTGGCCTGGGTTCAAGGAGCTTCACTGCTGTAGGAGATGCACTGGTGACACCAGTGGATTTGTCACTGGTGACACCAGTGGATACTAGCTGGATGGTTGCATTCAAAGTACTGTAGTAAACAGTTCAATATCCAAGTGGTGACCAGTGATGAGTGGTGTTCCTCAGGGGTCAGTACTGGGAGTAGCACTGTTTAACATCTTTGTTGGAGACATGGCCAGTGGGATCAAGTGCACCCTCAGCAAGTTTGTTGATGATACCAAGTTGTGTGGTGCAGTTGACACGCCGGAGGGAAGGGATGCCATCCAGCAGAACCTGGACAGGCTTGAGAGCTGCCTGTGAGAACTTCATGAAGTTCAACAAGGTCACGTGCAAGCTCCTGCACTTGGGTCAGGGCAATAGCAAGCACAAATACAAGGCTGGATGGCGAGCGCATTGAAAGCAGCCCTGCAGAGAAGGACTTAGGGATGTTGGTGGATGACAAACTGAACAGGAGCCAACAATGTGCGCTCACAGCCCAGAAAGCCAATCACATCCTGGGCTGCATCAAAAGAAGCGCGGCCAGCAGGTGATTCTCTCCCTCTACTCCACTCTCATGAGAACCCCGCCTGGAGTGATGCCTTTAGCTCTGGGATGCCCAACATAGAAATGGACCTATTGGAGCCTGTCCAGAAGAGGGCCACAAAGTTGATCAGGAGATTAGAGCACCTCCCATATGAGCACAGGTTGAGAGAGTTGGGGCTGTTCAACATGGAGAAGGCTTTGCTGATACCTTACAGCAGCCTTCCAGTACTTAAAGGGGGCCTACGGGAAAGGTGGGGAGGGACTCTTTATCAGAGACTGCAGTGGTAGAATAAAGGGTAACAGTTTCAAACTAAAAGAGGGTAAGTTTAGATTAGATATTAAAAAGAAATTCTTTATTGTGGAAGTTGTGAGACACTGGAAGGGGTTGCCCCGAGAAGTTGCGGATGCCTCCTCCTTGGGAGTGTTCGAGACCAGGCTGCATGGGGCTTTGAGCAACCTGGTCTGGTGGAAGGTGTCCCTGCCCATGGCAGGGAGGGTGAAACTAGGTGGTCTTTAAGGTCCCTTCTAACTCAGACCATTCTGTGATTCTATGATTCTATGATGTAGTAACACCTGTGGTAGAGTCTTCTCAAGGACTGGGTGTGCTTGAGAGATCCCGTTACACAGTGTTTTTCCAAAGTCTGTGCTCTCAGCGGGGGTCTCTAAGTAACTGCAGTAATTAACAGTACCTCCAAGAACAAGGGAAGCTTTGTCAGGACCAGGTCAGAAATAGGATGCTTTCCTTGCCCTTCAGAAGTCAAAGAAGGTTAAGTAATCAGCTGAGGTTGCTGACGGTGAAATGTTACCACCTGACGTTGGAAGGTTTTTAGCTTCTACTCTGTGGAAAGTTAAGTTCAAATACTCTGATTTAGGTTCAACAGGGGAGCCAGGGTGAGAGGAAGTGTCCCAGGTGCATTATGTGGCAGAGAATGGACCTCTATAACTCCGTGGTGTCCTGTGTTTTATTTTTCCATACTCTTCCAGTGACACTGATGGAGGCCAAAAAGGCTCTGGGAGGTCAGTTTGCGTGAGGTGCAGCTTTGCTACAAATAGATCTCATGACCTTCAGGGCAAAATAATCCGCTGCAGAGGAAGGCACAGCAACAAGCCTTTCTTGCTGCTGCAGTACCTTCTGCATTTCCTGACTCAGGCTTTGCTCTCCTGCACTGCAGAGCTAGCTTTCTACAGGAGTGTTTTCCCCTGAGAAAAGATTTTGGAGAATAACGGCATTTTTCAACCAAGCTGAAGTTACCTATTTTGCATTGCTGTTTTTCTCCTGTAAATACCTTTTCAACTGCCCTGCTTTTCATTTTTTTACTTCCAGGAGATGGTGAATTCTTAAAATATGGATGATCTGTGTAGAAGTAATATTTAAAACAGTTTGCACAATACATCTAAAATGAATTAGAATTTTAGATGGTTAAGAATTTTTTCTGAGAATGATGTATGCAATTTAAAAGAACCTTTCCTATTTCTGCAGCTTTCATGTGCTGTATCCCATGTAGTGGTCAGTATTTTCTGGCAGAAAAACATTTGTCCACTTCTAGAACCCACAAGTATTAGAAAATCTTGTGGATCAGTTCTTCCCTGTGTGCTGTTGAAAACTGGAACACTACACAATTACTGTAACAAAAAATAATCTAACAAGCAAACTAACCATTTTTAATTTGATGGAAGCATTTACATCTGCTAATGTGCCATTTAATGTGCTGTGTAACACAATTCTGCATTCCTAATTGAAGCAAACTTTTCCTGAGCTATATCAAATGTCTCACTGGTTGCATTTCAAATGTCTCTCTGAGTCTTTAATCATATTCCTGTGCCAGTGAAGAAAAAATAAATAAAAAAAAAAATTTAAAATTTAAAAAAAAAAAGAGGAAAAGAAATTAGAACTAATTCCTGTTAAGTTGTCTAAATTGAAGTAACCACAACCATAACCATCTGAAATCCCCAGAACTTGAAAGAAAAACTCCTGACAAGTTCAGTGGGCATCTGCTGTTGCAACCATACCTGCGCTCCACAAGCATTGTAAAAACAGGTGGAGGGAGTCCAACTTATTTTGGAATACATGGGCCTGAGAATAATCTTACAAATGCTGTAAGCATCTGATATTCCTTTCATGGATGTCTCTGGCCTCATGACAAACAAACTCAGCCTTTGAGCAAGCAGGGAGAAGAAACATAGACAGCATGCTTACAAAATATATCAAGGCTGTTTAGATGAAAAACTCAAATAACTCAGAAGTTCGTAGCTGTGAGCAAGATAATTAGACACAGTCAGTTTTAGCTGGAATTTTTCTAATGGATTTCTAGCATACAGCATTGTCAGTGAAATGGCTCTCAAGCAATAGGATTTTCAAAAGGCTTAAGCTGAATGCAGTGTGATGCATTTTGACTTTGAAACAGGTTGTATTAGTTTATATAGATTTGCCTTTGGCACACTGAGATATTCCAGTTGTCAGTAAAACATGAGTAGGAATCCTTTGTCTGTTCGCTTGTGGTGATTGCATTACTGCTGTCTCCTTACAGGTCTCCCTCGTAGTGGACATCAAAATAGGTGCTTAAGATAATATGACTATTATCAAAACATAGTTCAGTTTACCTATATTAAGAAGCATCCAAACAGGTAGGCAAAGTTCATGGAGATATTTATTTCTCCAAAAAGAGATGCCCATGCCCAAGTTAGCCTTGACTTCATACCATATGTTCCCTTGTAGGAATTCTAAACTGAAATGAAGAATCCCTGTCCTCATTTCAGGTTAGCGGAGGGTTTTACTGAAACAGAGATCCTACACAGTGTGTCCTGCAATCTGCAAGCCCTCCTCTTCCTTTGACCTTCAGTGGCAGGAAGTATGTCAGCTGTAGGAGAAGCTGTACCTCATATTTATCTCCAAATTGGTGATTTTAAAGCAACTGTTTTCCCAAACAGTGTTCTTCTTTCTGAATCTCAGTTTCTACATACTGTGGAAACAAATGCTTTGTGGCAGAAGAAATATGGAACATTTTTCTAGCAGTCTTGATACATTCTCGGGTAGAAGAGGGACCCTTGGTCTTCTCCTGAAGAATTAGTCTTGCTGTCTGTAAACAAGAAGCCATTCGAGGGAAGGGATGAAAATTAATGGTGGTTAAACTCTGAGAGGGAAGCTGTAACCTTCACAGAGGTTTTCTTTCCAGCTGTGTTCAAAGGCACTGTAATGACTTAAGAGAACCGCAGTGACTCATTTTAGATGATGACTACATAACTATTCATTTACACTTAATGAGTTTATTCCACCAGGTATAGGACAAATTCTAAACAAATAATGCTACCGAAACATACACATCAATAAATTTGAGCACTAAACTGATTCTGGGTAACAAAGGTAATGATTAAGAGAGAGGAAGAAAAGCTGCCTCCAATTAATGAAAATGCCCTTTGTATTTTCTAATAGCTCAAACATTAATTTGAAAATGGCTTTCTCTGCAATAATTTACAGACAAGTACTTCATAATGGAGAAACAATTCAAATTTATGTGCACTTGGATGGTGATGATTTGATTAACTTATTAAATTCTTGTTGATTCTACAGTCCAGATGAAGTGTACCATTCTTCATGGGTTTCATACCTTGCAGTTTTAAGTTCTCACATTATCAGACTTCAGGCTTCAGTTGCTACTGAAGGTCTTTTCTCTGGGATGTCCTCTGGTGCAGAGTGGACAGAACCAAGATCCCAGGGATTGATTTCATTTGTCTCTT
This sequence comes from Apaloderma vittatum, assembly GCF_000703405.1. Lineage (NCBI taxonomy): Eukaryota > Metazoa > Chordata > Aves > Trogoniformes > Trogonidae > Apaloderma > Apaloderma vittatum. Next base: position 12,530 of record NW_009726155.1, on the reverse strand, counting down.
TACATTAATTTCGAAGATACCTTCTCTTCCACCTTGGAGGAGCACTTGATTAAATTTAGCACTAGAATTCACATAGTCCTCAGCTGCTGTGGAGTGTAATTGAAATGGTGTGAAATATTAGAGACATACAATTCAAGTTAAAGCTGATTCAGGCAAGGGATAGCCATGCTGGATTTAAGTTCAAGAAGCTTAGCTTGAACCCTGTCAAGCTTACTGTCCTTCAAAGGGAGAGAGTTAGCTTTTGAAGCAAGAGGAGATAAAAATTATCCATGGGAAAAGACAAAAGAACACAGTGAAATCAGTCTGCCAAACCTAGTGTCCAGTGGCCCTGAAGAATGGGTAGTAATACCAATTTATCTGTAATGTATTTGTCAGCTAGAGCTTTAATCACCATCCCCTTGTATTTTTTGTGCACCCTAGATAATTCCACGGACACCAAAATATTGTTCAGACCCTCAGATGTGTAGAAAAAACTGCTGAGATGCCACACACTAGAATAAATTATTGTAAATATAAATGTACCTATCTCCAGCATCCCTTTCACAATAAAAGAGAGGCTCCCTGCCCTTGTGCAGGGTCTCACACTAAATAGTGCAGCCTAGTGTAAATGATATTGAGTAAACATGAATCATAAGGCAATTAGCCCTTCATTTACCACTCTGCTTCATGGCTAACTTTACCACTTATTCCCTGTCCTGTTTTGACCTTGGGCAGTTCCAGGCTTTCAGGGTGGTATCAGTGGAGTCCACCCTTGTTCAGTCAGGAGATTGGCTTGAAGCATAACTATTTTCAGGGGTGAGTTAGGTGTCATGGGTCTCTCCTGCATACCTCCCTTGAGCTGTAAGTGCTGGCTAATACTGCATTTGTGTAAGAATTCTTTAGAAACATCCAACTATTTTATCCTGCCATAGTCAAACTGCTTCCTCTGAAACAGCCCTGAGTCCTCTTCAGTATCTGCAAATTCTGAATAAACCTAGTTTGTTTAATGAAGGGGAACATAAACCTTTCTCTTTCCATGAACACTTACCTTGCTTTTTTTTTTTTTTCAGTGCAACACTTCAGCTTCTTCTATTGATTTTATTCACCAGGTAGCATTATCAATCCCATTATATCAGTCTGTAATCTCATTTCCTAACCCAGAGACTCTAGGACTCCCCCCCTCCATGCAGAAAACACCCTTCTCATTCTGAGGACGAGGATCTGTAGTCTGCATCAGTACTTCCTTAAAACTCAGTGGAAACTTTGCCTAGGTGGAAAGTTTCAGTCTTTATCTGAGCATAGTTTAAATAGAAAGAAGAGTCAGTTTGACAGAAGCAGAGATCCCACTTAACTTATGAAAGAAAAGTCACTGTCTGTCTTCACTAGGGCTCACCTGCCCAAGGACACCCAGAGGACATCAGAGGCACGAGTGAACTTTGTAAAGTCAGCATTCATACATTGAGTATCTTCTAGGATCAAGTCACAGACAGTTAAGGACATTTTATTTCTGGATTGGGCTAATCATGGCTCAGCTTTTTAGTCTAGTGCTTGGTGACACTATATTGTCAGCATGATGCTGATATTTATCTCCATTTTACTGGCACCAAAGAAAGGCAGACACATTTCTTCAGTGGCTGCACACATGTTCCTGTTTTCCCCTGCACTGCTAGGACCTCTTGTTCAAAGGTAAAATTTTGTCCGAGACAGTAAAACGCATTCATGCTTTGCACATGTAGATCTTCCAGAAACCTCCACTGTTTGAGATGGGAAGGTTTAATTCGGCCAAATGAGTCTTCTTCTTGGCTCAAATCTTATAATACAGATTGCAGCCCAAAGCACATTTTTACAACTGCATTACAGTGTTAAAAAAGATCCCATGGCCTCCGGAAAATACAGTAGCTATGACAGAAGTGCTGTCATAGTCTTAACTAAAGCAGTATAAATGCATAAATAGAAGGGACAAGGTGGAGGCCTTCAGGGCATTCCCCTAAAATAGTAGCAGGTCTCTAACTAGATATTTAAAGTGAATTTTCCCCTATTGGGAAACTGTATAGCCAAAACTAGTTGTCATTCCAGGCAGGCAACAAAAGGGCAGTATTGTCTCACCAGCTGATTTAAATTACAACACAGAAAAGGAGGTAATTTGGGGGTTTTTTTTCCAGGTTGCAAGCATAAATCTCTGTTTCCCCAGAAAACTTTTCTAGAAAGACTCCTGTTCACTTCTTTCCTTGGCATTCCCTGTTGAGTTTTATTTCTGACAGTCAGTGCAGGACATATGTGATGCCTTCACTGAAGGGTACATGGCAGCCATGGGGCCAGCAGTGAGCCTAGGACAGATGTCAGTGGTCAATAAACCATACAACACTTTTGGATGGCTAAATGCAGGCCACCAATCTTGTCCTAGTGACTGTAACACGTAATTGTAAAAGAATTGCTGTAAATATGATTTTAAAACCTGGACAATGCTACAGGCCCTAATTATCATTGAAACACTCCACTTTCCCATTAATTTTACTGCACCAATTGGATTTCACTTAGCTACATTACTAAGCCTCCATTATCCGGTGGTGCCGAGGTCTGAGGAACCACCTTTCTCACAATGGAGAGTGTCACCTGCACACAGCTTGGGCATCATCGGGAGCTAAGGTTGTGTCTGCAGGCTATAAATTAACTGTTGCAGCAGCCTGAAACACTTATTTAAGTACTTCGGGAGCCATATGTCAATGTATATCAAAATAGCAATATATCAACAACTGTCTGAGGTGAAGGACATGAGATAAAAAAAAAATGGGATCATTTTCTAAAAAAAAAAAAATAAAGAAAAAAAGGATTGGGCAGCTATGAATATGCTGATGAGCAGCTTCAGAAGACATTGTTTGCAAGCCAGCATTTGCTAAAATCAGTCCTGGTCACGCTGCAGGCAAGGGGAGGGAGAAGGAGAGATGGACTTGGATGCAGCACGGAGACCCCTCAGCTCCAGCAGCTTGAGCTGGCCCTTGGTTTGGCCTTGTGCCATGTCATTGAGACGTAATTAGTTCAGGGTCATTTAAAACATGCACATTTGACCAAATGCAGCACATACCTCATCAAAATGGGGAGATTTACATCAGCTTTACCATTTGTATTGAGGTTGACTCTAGCTGTAATGGGAGCTATATATTTATAGCTGCCCCCAGAAAGGTTTGCTCTGTCATATACTACCTGATAAACAGCAGAATGATATTTTGATACCTCATGAAACGAAGAAAGAGGGAAAAGAGATGAGGAATGTCACTTGATGGACACTGATAGGTATTTATTCACCATGACCTAATTCACTGCTCGTTTCTGGAGCCCAGGGCAATGAATAACATATTAAGTGATATTAATGTGAAATATGGTTTCTGCCTCAACAGCAATCTTAGGAAATAAGCTGCCATTATATGTAAAAAACATACACAACCCTTCCTTTCTTTCCAGAACCCTTTTCACAGCTGCAGACTATAGAACTATGATTAGTTACATTAACTCTAGTATTATTAACAACCCCAAAGACCAAGACTTTTCTAGTTTTCCTGCCAAGAAATCCTATTCCTCTAATACCATTTCTTTCTGTTCCCTAGTACCCTTCAGCCATTTTTTAATGTATGAAGTAGGAATGCAGCTCACATTTTTGCATCTACTAACACTTTTAAAGATATTAACAAAAGCTGTTTATGCCCTCTCTCTATGGCAAAGCAGAAGCTTGAAAACACCTCTTTGTTTTCTAAGATCCAGGAAAATGAAGTGCATATTCACAGGTGTATTTAGTGTAATATTTTATATCAACATGCTCATTTCTTTCATGAGGTAAGCAGTAAGCAGATGAAACTGGGAAGCACTAGAAAGAAGCAGCAAAAAATACACACGAAATATAAAACAAAATTGCAGTAATAGTATTTATGTTCTTTGACATAATTTCCCATAAAATATAAATAATGATAAGGCTGAGGTTATACTCCTGCCCCTCTTTAGTGAAAGAAAAAATGCAAATATTCTATATATTAAAATTAATTACTGGGCATTCATGGAAACATGTATCATACAGAGGATTTTCTTAATGATATGACTGTCCTTTGTCTTGTAGCTGAAAATAAAAGCATCTGTACTAAAATAGGGGAAAATGTGTGTATTAACAGAGGCAACCTCCCAATCTGTATGAATAAACAAACAAAGAAACAAACAAACAAAAAAATAAATCTTAGTTTAATGGCTGTTAGACATGAAGGCAGTGTTCAGTGCAGTTTTGCTAAATGCACGGTGTGTATCTGAGGTGTAAAAAGGTTGCAAAACTTCAGTATTTTAAATAGAATTTTGCTATATTTCTTAAAGAATTTCTGATTTGATCTTTTTTTAATAGTCTTTGTTAACCTGGGCTGGGTTAAACCTGACTGTATTTGGTATCAACTCTGCTAAAGGGTGGTGAGCAGTGCTCAGCTGGCTTCAGTTACAGATTGTGTGAATTCATCCCTTCTAACTGCAGGCTTTTAGGACAGGGGCCAGCCCACACAAAGGTTGCTGGATTCTCAGTGGAGAGAGAAGAGCCTCTCTCAAAGGTGAACCAGGTCCTCATCATCAACTGAGTGGTCTCGGATGCAATCGTGGTCTCTTGTGGAACAGCTAGGCTAGATCACCACAGGCAGCTGAGAAGAGACCTGGATGACTGAGTATTATGTCCCCCCAGGTCCTGGTCTTCTCTGGAGAAAATCTTGGATGCATGGGAAAGAAGAGAGCTACATCACACTCCAAGAGAGCTTGTGTGAATTGTGGGGTGCCACAAAGCGCATCTGTACTGTGATCCAGACAGATTCAGACTGAAGATGAGGTGGTGGGATGCAGTTTGTGTAAGTCAGGTTAAGGGTGTATAAGAAGTCTTTTAGCTCCAGACCCATGCCCATCCCATCTATGTGCCCTTACCAGCAGCTCCACTTGTGAAGCATGTCCTTGCTTGTCACTATAAAGTCCTCAGGACATGGAACTATGCAGATGACACCAAGATGATTCGTGCAGTTGATATGCCAGAGGGACAGGATGTCATCCAGAAGGACCTGGACAAGCTGGAGAAGTGGGCCCATGTGAACATCATGAGGTTCAACAAGGCCAAGTGCAAGGTCCTGTACATGGGTCAGGGCAATCCTCATTATCAGTACAGGATCTGTAATGATGTGATAGAGAGCAGCCCCAGGGAAAAGCACTTGGGGGTACGGGTTGAAGAAAAGCTGGACATGAGCCAAAAATGCACATTCAGGGCCAAAAAGGCCAGTCACACCCTGAGCTGCATCAAAAGAGGCATGGCCAGCAAATTGGGAGAGGTGATTCTGCCCGTCTGCTCTGCTCTCATGAGACCCTCACCTGAAATATTGCATTCAGCTGTAGAGCCCTCAAGACAAGAAGTATGTGGACTTGTTGGAGCAGGTCCAGAGGAGGGCCATGAAGATGATCAGGGGGCTGGAGCACCTTTCCTGTGAGGACAGGCTGAGGAGGTTGGGGTTGCTCAGCCTGGAGAAGAGAAGGCTCCAGGAAGACCGTATAGCAGCCTGACAGTACCGGAAGGGGGCCTACAGGAAATCTGGGGGTGGACTGTTTACAACGGTGTGTAGCAACAGGACAAGGGGGAATGGTTTTAAACTAGAGCAGAGTAGATTTAGATTAGACATTAGGAAGAAATTTTTTGCTAGGAGGGTGGTGAGACACTGGAACAGGTTGCCTAGAGAGGTGGTGGAGGCCCCATCCCTGGAAAGGTTCAATGTCAGGCTTGATGGGGCTCTGAGCAACCCAATCTAGAGATGTTCCCGCTCACCACAGGGTCATTGGACTAGATGACCTCTAAAGGTCCCTTCAAGCCCAGCACATTCTATGTTTCTATGGTTCTAACTATGAGCAACTTACATTGACACCTGTGGAGGAGATGAGTCCTATTGCTTTTCTGGCAAAATGCAGTGGTAGTGGCATTTGTCCTTTGCACAGCAACGTAACTAGTAGAAAAAAAAAATGTGAGCATCACCCCAGGCACAAAGACACTGGATATGGCTATGATGATGTTCCAATCCAGGCTACAGAACTGTGCTCAAAACTTTGAAATACGAGGAAAAGTAATGTGCTCAATACCACATAAAAATGAGGAAACATGAAAACATGTACTTCTGAGGTTTGAAAAATAACCGTGCTAAAATCAAATCAGTTTAGAACAGCATTTGTCAAAGAGACAGAAAATAAAAAGAACCTTTGCAAATAATTAAACACTGCACTTGTAAATTATCTTTACTTAATAAAGAGAAAGGTTAGGCACCTCCAGAGCTTTAGAAGACTGTTCTGTCATTGCATCGCAACTGATCAGAATTTAACTGTTCCACTTGAGGATTGTTTGCCTCTTCTTCACATGATTGTATCCTTTTTGGCTCACAAATCAAAATTAGTTATCATGAAAAGTTACTAATTTCTCTTAAAGAGAGAGTTTTCTTTTGAGTTCTTGTCTTGAGACACTGGTCTTGATTAACTTTCTTCCACAATTCATAGAAGATAGTTGTTTTAAGTTTCAAATGTACACAATTTATGTATAGCTTACCACAGGCTAAGGGCTTCATTCATTTCAAAGGCACAATAAACCTCTTAAATTCAAAAATTAAAAAATCCCTTCATTTCCTAGGAAAGATAACTTGGTTCTAAGAATATAAGAGGTCTCCGTTTAACTAGAAGCTAAAAGTTGTGAGATAGATATCCCCAGATAGCTCTAAAAATCTTGAACCTGATGTTCAGATTTGGAATCAGCTGCAATCCACATGCTATCGTAGCCTCAGGCATTGACATTCATCATTCTTATTCCAATGGTCACAAAGGGAGCAGGACGTCAGCTGTATTGGATCCTGATCCAAATTCTCCTGATATACATTATGAATTCTGGGGGAGCTTGTGTTGGAAAGGATTGTTATACAGTAAAGTGATGGCAAAGTAGTAAGTAGAAGGAAGCAAAAGATAGTAAAGATAGCAAAGTATAGTGATATGGAGTAAAGGGGAAGATGTGGAAATAGCTTTATTTTTTATATCTTCTCAGTATAACTTCTTTTTCTAACACATTATCACATTTTCTATTTTTTGACAATGACTTAATCTGCATGATTTGGCTATAGGAGTGCATAAACTGATCAGAATTATAAAATTCATTTTAGCTTCTGTGTGTGACATGACCAAAAACTGTCCATGAGTTCCTCTAAGGGAGATTCAGAAGCCCTCACAACAACAGAAGTCTGTCTTCCCTCCAAAGAGTGCAGAAGAACTGGAGGGCTTTGTGCCACATTGTGCTGAGCGCAATAGAAATTACTGAACTACTAGTGAGGTTGGACTTAGCAGCCAAAAGTACCAGTTAACCAGCCAACTGAATTGACATTTGGGTATGTAATATCATGGACTGACCCTGCTTACACTCTTTGTTGCTCAAGTTTCTAGCTCAGGATTGAGAGCTCTTTTCATAGGTAGGGCACAAGGCTGTATATGAAATAATTAATCTTGGAGTGGAGATAGTCTTAGCTGTGTAATTGTATCATCTGGCCATACAGCCGTAATTTTGCAAAATATGTTCTCAGCCTTGCAGAAAATTCAAGCTAAAAATAATATTGAAGCTTTTTATGCTTAGATATCTGGCTCCTGAATCAATGGAAGGTAGCTTTGAAAATAGCTTCAAACTTCTAAAGCAGCAAAGGGCATAACTTCAGTATGTAGCTTTCTCAGAGTCAGGATTTCAAAACATATCAATAGCCCCACATACCAGCATTTTAGCTAAAAGTCTGCGTATATAAATGTGCAGCATGTACACGGTATATTTTTATTTACATTATCTTTAAAATGAGAATCATTACATGCCCAGAATTCATTGGCAAATACAAGGCTCCAACATGCACACAGAAAACAACCACCTCTGTGTTTGTCTGAGAATAGGGATACCTTTGTTGTCATGTTCTTCATTTTCCCCAATCACTATCATGCTTTTTAGCATAACACAAATCTAGAAATACTTCTGTGCTTGCCAACTGGTGGCCAGCCGTGAGAGCCAATTTAAGCAGTTCGCAAAATCCCCCATCTGGTATCTGGACTTCCAATGTATGTCCTGCACATTAGCACAGCTGAGGCTCCAGCTGAGACTCTCATGGCATTTCCACCAGGTGAGTCAAGTTACTAAGCAAGGAGGAGCTTTACTAAACTTGTCTCAGCTGGAAGCTGATTTCTGCAATATTTTTTCCATGTCATTAAATTAGTTCATTCCAATCGTAGATTCAGATGCTGTTTTAGAACAGTTTTACTCTTTTCCCCAGGCAACCTGGTTTTTTGTTATGAGCTATTGTTTTATGAATCTTGTTCTGCAGATTCCTTGGAAGAAGGAAAAATGGTCTCTGTGCTTAAGGGGTGCTCAGTGCTATTCACTGATTTATCAAGTGAGTTTGGCACCACGCTTTTTTTTCTTGCTCAATCCTCGTGTTGTTCCCTGAAAGCTTCATTTAAAAGATCTATGCCAGGGGATCATAGCACCTGTATCCTTTATGGAATACATTGTGTGGTTAAAGATTTTTGAAGTATCCTTTTTTTTTTTTTCAGAGTTTATCTTATTATTGGCTCTCAGGTATTTTCGCTGACCCAAGAGAGATGGTGCTAATATCCACATGAATATCTGAAGTATCTTTTTGAGTCACCAGTCATCTCTATTCACAGTGCAGTCTGTAACCAGATGTTTATGTTACTTGTAGGCCTAATTCCTCCCATCTGATTTTAGAAACATAAAATTAGCTCCAAAGTCTAATTTAAAGCTTTGTCAATGGGAGGGAGTAACCAACCTCATTGGGTGTGAAAGTTTGGGCTTTCTTTGCTAGCTCAAAAATTTTCAAACCCACTGTCAGTTTTGAGCCAAGTCAAGGGGCAATTACATGCCAGAGAGATCTGAAATTATGAGTGTAAGGGCAAGGACCTCATTAAGCCAATCTCCAAGGGAAGGCAGTGAGACTTCAGCCCTGATGGTTATATTTGGTTTGCCCAGCAGCCAGAAGGCTGCCAGCTGTCCATGCAAATGGCCAATCACACTGTGGATGTGTGTTTCAGCCTCTGCCTGGCCAGCAAAAAAACCACGTTTGGTAGAAGATGTGGGAGATGTCAGCCTCTACATACAGGAGCAAGGCATGTATATTTGGGGTTAAGGGTACTGTGAGCAGGTGGATGTGGTACAGCTGGACATGCTGGGGGACATCTTAGGGTCACAGGACAGAGATAGGTATTTTACGGTTAATTCCACTTAAGAAAAGCTTTTTTATTATGAGGATGGTCAAACATTGGCACAGGTTTCCCAAAGAGGAACTGGACATGGGCCTGAGCGACCCCTTCTACTTGACTCTGCTTGGGCAAGGGTGTAAACATCCAGAGGTCCTTCCAATCTCTGCAGTTCTGTGTCTCTGTGAAGCACAGGGCACATGGGAGCGAGCACAACTTACTCAAGCAGGGCTGCCAGGAATGTGGACGTGCTGAAGGGTATTGCTAGAGGTGTAAGCGACATGAAAGGTAGCCGGGGAATTGTGGGAGGCTCTTGTCAGGATACTGTGAGGCAGCAAGTGAAGTAGAAAGATGGTAAGAGTACTGTGGGGTTGCAGTGTGGATGAGTTTTCAGATACTGCAAAGGGGACATAGGAGATGTTGGTGATGGGATTCATAAGAACCTAGGGAGATGGGTTTATTACTGGAGAAGATAAGGAATACAGAGGATCCCTGGGAAACATGGCCTGGTTATTTCCATGAGAGGCTTGCTATGCTTCATCATGTTTTCAGTTCTTCAAATGTTTTCAGCTCTTTTATGCAATTTGGCTGCTGCTTTGGGTTTTCTACTTATTTGTTTTATTTTTTTGTCTTTAATTTTTGCTTTAATGTCATGCATCTTGGTGAGACCATTCTTCACTTTCTTGCGTTAATTGTAGGCAAGAGGTGGAACCTGCTTAACATGTGTTACTTTATTATGCATTCTTTCTTTTTTGCACGCTACACTTTGATACGAATTACTTTGGGCTCTTTTATTGTGGTAAGAGGGTGCTAATGCACTTCTAGCATGCCATAGGAGTCATTCGTATCAAAAGAGTTTAGCTTTGATCATGATTTTCCTATTATCCTTGTTGATTACCACTATTTGCATATTACTTGATTCCCCAGGCTTGTGATCTGTCATTTGGTCTGGCTCCATCCTCTCGCATCTCTCCAGGTTCCTTGTTTGCTTTGCTTTGCTGCTTTGGTGTAAGAGATGTTTTGAAACTAGCTAATTTCAAAGGGAAAGGTTTGGTTTACACATTTGCTTTTTAACTTTTTGGCAGTTTTAATTTATTTCATTAAAAAGCAGACTTTGATATTCACCAGAGATCATGTGGTGAATTGTTTACTATTAAATATGTAGTTGAAATAAGAGGTATAATAAAATGCCAGTGCTTCAGAGAACCAGTCCTGAGAAAATTAGGAAATCAGTCACTTGAGCATCAAGGTTTGGGCAGGGCCAGGTGTTCCTCCACATGCTTTTTCTGAACCAATGTCGTACTTCCGTCTGCATGAAAGTTTGCAGTCAGCTTTCTAAGCTCATAGAGTGAGAATGGCTTAGTTGCTTGGGACAGCAAAGGTAATTTCATGTCTCCTTCATAAAGATATGCATCCACTACCCTATTTTGTAATTTCCATGATGCTCCTCTCTTTGTTAACTGCCTATGAGCCTGCACATTTACCAAATGTCTCACCTTGGGCTGGCTGGCATCATAACCCTTGTATCAAACTTGGAGATCAATCCCAAAATCTATGGGTCATCTTTACAAAATGTCCATTGAGCTCATTCAGTCCATGACTTTAGGCTTCATCTGTCATAACAGTCTTTTGGGCTGCCTCTGAAGCCCCCTCTCCTTCCCTCACCTTCAGAACTGTCAGTGACAAGACTTTCTCTCACCTCTCTGGGAGATGACTTAATAGTCACATCAGCCAAAATGTCACTGTTATGATTTCCTGTTGCCTAACATCTGAGGCCTCTTGCTTGGGCCAAGCATACATAAAATACAAAATCCTTACTTTCGAGCTCTTATAAAAAGTTCCCACATTTAGAATTGCTAATAAACAATTTTCACTATCTCTTTCCTCCCTCCAGTGATATTTCTCAATGTGATTATTCATTTAAAGTGTAGTTGAATCTGCTTAGTGGCAGGAGGTGGATAAGGTTTTCTATAATTTATTTTCTTCTTTACACTTTATCAGGGAGTGTAATGATAGAACAAGAGGTAACGGTTTCAAACTGAAATATCTAATTTAGATTAGATATTAAGAAGAACTTCTTCAGTCTGAGGCTGGTGAAGCACTGGAACAGATTGCCCAGGGGAGTTGTGAAGCTCTCGTCTCTGGAAGTGTTTAACACCAGGCTGGATGGGGCTCTGAGCAACCTGGTCTAGTGTAAGGTGTCCCTGCTCATGGCAGAGTGCTTGGAACTAGATGATCTTTAATATCCCTTCCAACCCTTCTATGATTCTATGATGCTCAGCTATGGCCATGACTATTCAGTGAGGTGAACAGTAAGGAGGAGGGAAAGGCATGTCTGATGCATAATGGACAGACCACAAACCCCTTTACCTCTGCACAGCTGTGGGGGAGGAGGCAGCCAGGAAGAAGGGAGGGGTGGGGAGAAGGTGTATTTAAGAATTTAAGATCTACTTGCATTTATTTTTCTCGCTATTCTACTCTGATCTAGTTGATTTGGTTAAACTGATGGTGGTAAATTAAAATTATTTTCTCCCCAAGTCTACTCTGTTCTTTGCCCATGGCCATAAGTGGTAAATGAACCCTCTCTATCCTTAATCTCCACTCTCAGAACCTTTTGTTAAAGTCTCTCTCCCTTGTTCCTGTTGTCCTCCCCTGTGAGGGTGATGGTGGGATGACAGAGAGCAGCTCTCACCTGGTTAGTGCCTAAAACCATGACAAATACCAGTTGGCTTAAACCAAACCAGTCTGTAATGTGGCCTATTCCTCTCCCTTCCTGGACATCCTCCCATGTTTTGTGAGCCTTGCAGATATACGAGGTCTTCCCAGGCTGTCAGCATGGTGGTGCCTATCAGTTCTCTGTGTGGTTAATCAAGAGATTTTACACAATAGTCACGTTATTGAATATCTTGAATGAGTCTTTACCAGAGCCAGTTTACAAATCCTGCTGCCTTCTGTATGTCATTGATGGAAATAATGAGGGCACTGAATCAGTTTAAATTTGCCAGATGCACTGTGTGCATGCACGGGCTCTCCCCCTTTTTGTGACCGATCACCTTTTTAAATATAATGATGTATATGATGCTGGACTTGCACAGAGGTTTTTAGATCCATATGGCTTTATAAGAAAAAGAGAGAATACTCAGAGCGTTCCACAAAACTAGGAATGAAGAGAACTTAAATTTATCTACGGTGTATATACACATGCATATAACATATATATGCATATGTGCATATCTAGTGTATATGCATGACACCTAGAATCATAGAACAATTCAGGTTGGAAA
>NW_009726154.1:0-5786 GCF_000703405.1 Apaloderma vittatum | reverse complement strand
CATTGCCACCCAAGGAGCACGTTTCCTCATCAGCCCTGGGGTTTTTATGTGCTCCCCGGTGTCGGTGGTACCCCATCCCGGCTGCCCCGTGCTCTCAATCTCTTTTGGGGTTTTATCCCACGTGGGATTTTGCCCACGGTGCCTGGCTCAGGTGGTTTGTCAGAGGTAATGCTAATCCAGCCGAAACAGCGGGCCAGGGATTATTTTTACCACCCAGCTGTCTGGGCATGTTCGGAGCTTGTTGGGTGACCTGGTGGGGAGCTGTGCCAGCACCTTGACTCCACGTCTCCTCCAGCCCAGCCAGCCTAGGGTGGGAAATGGGCACATAAAACCCCGAGGAAGACAAAGCCCATGGGCCCCTTCCTCGCCCCCGGCAGCAGCTCCTCGATGTGGTGGCGTTGCAGGTCACGCTGCTGCTGATGCACGGGGGCGTGATGGCAGGGGACGGTGCCAGGGACGAGGCATGTGCCAAGGGTGTCAGTCACTCGTGCTGGCACATGGGGAAACACAAACGTGCTGGGGAACAAACGTGCAAGTGGGCACGCACCGGTAACAGCTACCTTGTGCTGTGGGTGTCATGGTAGAGGTGGGGGGACACAACTCCTTGGGGACCGTGTGCTCTGTTCCTGAAATAACCAACTGAGCACTCCTGCCGTGGGGGAGTACCCCCAGGGAAATGCTTTCAGGCGTGTCATGATGGATGCGTGGGGAACAGCGGTGTCACCGCGGCATCCACTATGTCATCCCACACCGCCCAGCACCCTTGGCCACCCAAGACAAAGCCACGGTGCTGGCAGATTGCCCCTGTCCCCAGCGAGGGGTGACCCGGGGTTGTAGGGAGAGGTGATCTCTCCAAATTGGTCACTCTTCTCCAGCCTGGGGAGTGGAACGCAACGTCCACGCTGGGGGAACAGAATGCTGGATGGGCAGACTCTGCCACAGAAGGACTGGGCAGAGGAAAAGCTCTCCAGGACCCTGTTCTCAGCTCAGAGCCCAGCCCTTCTCCTCTTCTTCCATTCTTCCCTTCTTCCTTTCTTTCATTCTGTTCTCTGCAGAAGGGAAAAAAACATCTTCCAGGTGATGCAGTAGTGGAGGTCAGGGCTCTGGGAGGTCTTGTTTTTCTCCTGGTCTGCTTTGTAATTAGTTTGGCACGGGGCTGGAGCAGTGGGTGGTCAGTCGGCCGCGTGTCCGCCAGGCCACCGCCGGAACAGCCTGTGACTGGGGTGCTGAGCAGCAGAGCTGGGACCCTGTGAGACCTTCCTGATGCTTAAATACCCCCGTTGCAAGGCTCTGCGAGTCCCACTTGCCCTTCTGGGCCCTGCCCTCTATTTGCTGGGAGAGCCTGGGGGCTCCCCATCATTTAGATAAGCCTGATGCTGCTCCCCAGAGCCCAGAAAAATGTGGGGTAATTATTCACCCGCCCCTGCTGTGCCAAAGCCATACACCCCTTGGCGACCATGTCCCTTGCGTGGGATCCCTGGCTCTGTCCTCAGGCACATCCGTGGCAAATCACCCCGAGATCTCTGGGCAAATTAAATTGGGTGAGTCAGGGATGCTCCAGGCAGAGACGGAGATGACGCTGGCTGGTGGGATGGTGATGGCTGAGCTGGGGTGACGGGGCAGGGTGCTGATACCTCGTGGTGCCTGACCCTGACCCAAGGGTGCCCTTGATGCTGTTGGCAACAGCTCGGTTCTACCCACTCCCAGGTGCCTGGATGTGTTGGACATGGGGTAGGAGAGCCATGGCTGGCTGGGGCTGAGCTGCCTGTGGGAAGGAGCCATAATCCACCTGCGACCAGCCTTTCAAACCAAACCAGAGAAAATAAAGGGGTTTAGGCACCCCTTCCAGCACCCAGCAAACACCCAGGGTGCTCCAGATCCTGAAAGCCAGCAGGAAGCCATGGGAGCGATGGCTGTTTAGAAAGCAGGCTTGGCTTTTACTCGAGGAGTGTCTCAGGTTATTGTTTGCTGATGATAAATGAGCGTTTAAAACACGGGAAATAGGTGCTGACGTCGTTTTGTTTTGCCAGCGCTTGCCAGCCCTTTGGCAGAGGAGGAAGAGGATGAGTCACCCTTCACCTGCCCCGGGAAGCTGTTCCCAACCGCTCCCTGTGTGCAAACCTCTGGAAACCATTTGGGATTGAAAAGATCGTTGGGGTGAACTCATGCTGTAGAGGCTCCTTTTTCTCCCACCAAACGGAGGAGCAAAGACGTGTGTTCTGGTGTCCGTGGCAGGTGTGAGCGAAGCCCATCACCTGCTTTCCCTCCTTGCTCCTTCCCCAGGAGCTGCTCGCTTTCCTGCAACTTTGGGAAAATAAATCCCAGCTGGTGTTTCTCCAGATGCTCAACTCTAGGGCAAAGACCCTGTGTGTCTCCATCATTTACAGGGATAAACGCCCTCCACGATAGGCTTTGCTGGCCCACGATTGTGTCCGCAGGAATAGAAACAGCCCTCAGGCGAGGCCGCGCTCGCAGTGGGCAGGGGAAGAGCAAATTTTCATTAAGCAGAAATTGCACAGCGTGCAATCCTGTGCCGCTTTCACAACGTGGCGGCGGGCTTTGATGTGGGACTCTTCAGGAGCCGCCTCGCAACCCAGCCGGCTGCATTAGGGCTGGGACTCTCAAGTCCGGGTTTCTGAGCCCGGCTCAGCCGCCGGCTCGTCCTATCGCTCCGGGCAAGGGCTTGAAATTTATTCTGTGTTTCTTATCTGGAAATGAGCTATCAATAGTACATGCCCCTTGAAAGAAAACAGGGCGGTGATTTGCTAATTATTTATTCTTAGTGGGAAGGGAAAGGAAGGAATGCTGGACCGATGCTGTTGGTTCAGGTCTAGGAGGGTGAGCCTGACTTTGCGAACTCCCCACCGCTTTTGGGGTGTGCATCCCGAGGGACCCCAGGAGATCCCGCCCGACCGTACGGGGCTTTGGGGCCAGGCGATGTCTGTTCGGGCACGTCTGGAAGATGAAAGAGCTCGTTCCTCTTTTGATCATGAAAACTCTCATAAATGTTAATGGGAATTACTTCGAGGTCTAACGAGGCCAGAATTGCAGCCCCCAAGGGGAGGAAGGAGGGTGAGGACCAAGCAAGCTTTGGCTGGGAAATAAAAGGGCTCGGAATTCACCTTGTCCCCCACCTGCGAGAACAGAGTACCGGTGGGTCAGGGGCTGCCTCGCACCCTGGCAGACCCTCCTGGGAAAAGGGGTCCCCGGGGGTCCCCCACCTTGCCCAGCACTTCTGGCACCTGAATGGACAGGCTTTAAGCATCACCTTAACCTTAGGTATCATTTTAACTCACAAATCTAATGCTTTCCCAGTGTACAATTTGGATTTTCTCCTTTTATTTTTTTCTTTCTTTCTTCCCCCTTACATCTTCCCTTCCCTTTTATGCCTTTCAGGTTCCCACAGACTTCAAACTCACCTGCCCCAACTACTCGCCGCCTTCCCCGGCTGAAACGTGACCTGTAGTTTCCAAGTATCGTTACCTTGGGCATATTTAATTATTTTATTCCCCTTTTAGTTGCTAATTAGAAGCCGAGAGTAGAAGGGGATGAGTAATCCCCTGGGATGTCAAGCAGACACTTGCCCGAGCTTGCAAAGAAAACACTAAACCCCTCAGTGGAAAGGCGTGAAATAAAAGGATGTGATATTTTCCTTGATGTCTTTATAACTCCTGAAATCCAGAAATCCTGCTTGTCTGTCCCGGGAATGATTCACGCAGCAGCTTTTCCCATCCCCATCCAAAGGCATCTCCCACCCCAGGGGTGTGCATGGAGCTGGGGGTGACACAGACACTGCTCCAGCTCGGGCGGCAAACCTGGAGTGGGGAAAAGAAAAAAGCAGACAGCAAAGCTGGTTTGCTGCTGCTCAGGCAGGCTCAATCTTTGTTTTAAGAAGTATTTAGGTGATGCTCATCCCTCCCAGCTCCCTCCGACCATATCCTTGAGGGCTGGGATTGGTTACTTTTGCCGACACATTCCTGACCTCAGTATCTTGAGTGTTCCTCAGGGTTTAGCATCTCACTGGGAGCAGGGAAACCATTCCCTACCAGTAAGGGCAATGTGTATTTTCAGCCAGATTTAAAATCTTTGCTAAGAAAGAGCTCCTGGGTGGGTGGTGGTCCTTGTACCTGTTGTGCTCTCATGGCCAGCTTCTCCGCGCAACCTGCCTGGAAAGGCAACAACTGGTGCCAAGCATGATTATATTGCATTACATTATATTATATTACATTATACTTCATATCATCATATCATATTATAATAGAATATCTCAAGTTGGAAGGCACCCATAAGGATCATTGAGTCCAACTCCAATATGTTATGTTATACTAATACACCTGAGATAAATATTTATGTTCCCCTTAGGAGCTAGAAAAGAGTAAACACTGATCATAGGGCATTGCCTTGCCCAGGCTGGGCAGAACAGCTCTGGGGCTGTGCAGGAGGGAGGATGGTGACAGTCTCTTGCTTGATATTGAGACCTCTACTCAGCCAAGTCACCCCTTGACTATGGCTTTGCCAATCCTGGTTGTGCACCAGCAATATTGGAGGGTCAGGGAGGATTAGATGGGATTTTCCCCCCTATAAAGATGGGGAAAGACCCCAGTCCTGATGTCTGCGACGTGAACGGAGTAGTTGCAGAACTCGGGACTGGAGTCCTGTACGTATAACAAACCTGATGGGCCTTTCAGACAAAGGGAAGTGAGTATTGAAACTCCTTGCTTCAATTTTAAGAATTTCAGAGCCAGCAAATTCAAAGTGGCAGCTGCAACAGACAGCATAATTTAACCGTGTTGCAGCCGCACCAAACCCAATACTGTAATTACAGGTGTGAAACAATATTGACAGCCCAGATTCTACCTACTATTTAGTGAGAACTTGCAGTTTTAATCTATATACAATTGTACAAGCCTAAAAAGGTCTCTGAGCTCAGGTTTTTTCCCTGTTTTCGCTCGATCAGGTTTGCAGAGCCCAGCAGAGCAACGTTCAGCCCTGCTGGCAGAGGAGCTGGGGATTTTTCCCGGGAGAGCAAATGGCTTTTCCTGCGCTGGAGCAACAGCCTGTCGTCCCTCTGAGTTGACACCGATGCTTTGCCTTTGTGTTCCGGTACCCAGGAGGGAAGACCCCCCCCAGCCTGGCACCAAGACCTGTGCTCGCCCCAAACGGATCCACAAAAGGGAAAAAAAACAACCTTCTTTAATATGCCGTGTGTGATCGCTGCCTCGCTATCCACAAGTATAATGGCGTATTGATAGAGCTGCCAGAAAAACTTGGTGAAAACAATTAAAAAAAGAAGAGAAAAAGGCAGTCGTCACATTTCGGAGTCGCATGATCTCCGCTCGAGCGCTGGGTCTGGGTACTAAAATCCCAGATGGAGACCGGCATCCGTGGGGGTTTGTCCTCCGTTCCCCTCACCCCGTTTCCAACCTCCCTCCGGCATCCCGATGGCCGGATTCGCTACAAACCAGTGCCTGAGCCCGTTCAACAGCAGCACCGACGCTTCAAGGTGGCTTTTCCCCAGGCGCCACGGGGAGTTTTCTAAAAATTGGGTTTGTTTTTTTTGGCTCTCTGCCCCTTCATTCCAGATACGCTCGTTTGGGAACCAAGTCAGTTTAGAAACAAGTTGGCCTGAAAACACATGAGTGCTTACCCCTCAAGGGAGCCAGATGGTGCTGGTACCCCCCACTGCCCCCCAGTACCTCCATTTGCTCCCCCCTGAGTCCTACACCTCCAATTGCCCCCCAGCTCCCCCACCTGTCCCCTGCATCCTAAAGTGTCTCCCAGCAAGC
>NW_009726153.1:0-272 GCF_000703405.1 Apaloderma vittatum | reverse complement strand
CTCCCTCCCCTTGCTCCCCCCCACCTCACCGCCTCCCCCAAGGGTCAGTCGAGAAAAAGACTGGGAATCCATCTGAGGAGTGAGACGTGGGAAGAAGGGTCGGATGGAGATGCGGCTGGGGCTGAGGCAGGAGCGGGGAGTGAGGGCAATAAAAACAGCTGCATGCAGAACAAAGGTGCTAGAGGGTGGGCTTTTGGTGGTGGAGCAGAACCTCGTAAATGGGAGATTTCCGTTCACGAGACTCCGCTTGCACAGTTTCTGTCCTGCCCTTG
>NW_009726152.1:0-2442 GCF_000703405.1 Apaloderma vittatum | reverse complement strand
GTGATTGATGCCGAGGAACAGCCGCTCGCAATAAACTCAAGTCTCACTTTTGATTGATTACACCTAAATTCGCTGGACTTACGCAGTGAATTTATATCATTCTGTTATTAGAAAAGGGTTGGGTTTTTTTCTTTTTTTTTTCCTTCGTGGCAGGTAGAAGCGACCTAAAAAAGTCAGATTCCAGTGGGAAGCTTTTGCATATAAAACCAAATTAAGTGACTTCAATCTCGAAGTATGCGTAATATCATTTGTCAGTATCACTGGACACTATTATTCATTAGTGTGTCTGAAGTGCTATTATGCTACTACAATGTCCTGCATATCAGCTCAGGAATTGTTAAACTCTCCTGCAGTTTCCCCATTTGCAATAGCAGTCCGTGCTGGTCTGTGCCAACTACGTTCTGCAATTCCACGAATTCTTCCTGTAATGCTGTGTAATTAATTCCTCCAGGACCCTGATTTTTATTAGAAGTGCCCGCCCGATGCATTTACAGCAGGAGATTTCCCTTTAACTTTCTTTGTCTTGACAGTTCATTTATAAAAGCCTCCCCCACAATATCCACTTTTTCCCCTCCTTTGCTTTTTCATAAAGCAATACACTTATTCATCTTGTCACTAGTTCGCAGCCACTGTATTGCATGCCGCCTTTGGGTGACAGTGTCCAAAACAAACCTCTCCGAAACCAGAGTAACGTCGAGCGGCGAGGTGAAGCCGGAGCTCCCCGTCTTCGTGTCCCCGCTTAAAGCTCCCTCCTGCCCCCCCGATTTACAGCTGCGCTCCGCTCCCGCGTTCGCAGCTCCCACAGCAGCTGAACGGCGGAGCCCGATCTGGCTGCAGCCTTTGAAGGGAGCCCGGAGCGGCTTTCGGGCAGGCTGTGAAGCGCTGGGAGAAAGAGGGCGAGCCAAACTCCGCGCTTTCTGCTAAATCCCGACCTGCCGCAGTCGCCCCCCTCCTCGGATCGGGGCAGCCCCCGCAGAGACCGGACTGCAGAGAGGGTCGGTGTGAGCTCCGCTGCCGGCAGTGGCCAAGGCGGGATTTTTTTTTTCTGTGAGGATGCTAAGCCCACGACCCTGCGAGCTTTATATCTCCTCCCGCCCGCCCCCCGCCAAAAAAATAAAAGATTGCCCAAGCTCTGGCTAAATCGTTGGAAAGCGGTCCCGGGGCGGGAGGAAGGTAGGCAGCGCCGAGCTCCGCGCCCCGACAAGCCCGGCGGCGGGAACGGCCGCACCAGCCGCTGTTTGCCCGAGGGGCACCGAGCATCTACACAGCATTAAACATGTTGCATCTGACGTGTGACAGAGAACAGGACATCCCTAATTCCATTTACGCCTCGCCACAGTTTGTTATTGACAGCACCGTGAGATGATCTCATGGAATTAACGGCTCCTCTCGAAATCTCGGCTTTGGATGAGGTTTGAATGATGAGAAGGAAAGCGGGGTCTCCGGGGATACGCCTGCACTGATTCCAATCTGAATCCTTGGCCCTCCTAACGGCCACAAAGAAGACACTAAAAATAACTTATTTTCATTACAGAGATGCTTTTAAAGAGAAACGAGAGGAAGGGGGTGGGACATTTCTACAACGGGGATTAATGTAAGTTGGAGTGGAATAAAAGGAAGTCAACGCTGAGCAAAAAGGGAACTTAAAAGGAAACCAGTAGTAGATCATATAGAGTTTGTTTTGGCCTGCATTGCAGTATTACCGAGTTCTTGACCTCTGCACAGAAAGAGCTATAATCTGAACCAAGACTCCTCCACTTTTAAAGTCTTTGTAAGTGTGACTCACAGTAAATTTTCAACATCGAGCATGTTTACTACATAAAACAGCACGAGGTAGAAAAGTTCACATCACCATTTTAATGGACCCACAAATGCTAGTCATCTAATGCACACTTGCAATCTGTGCAGGTTTGTCATCCATGTCCAGCTATCAACAACAGGCACAGTGCTCCTTGGCAGAGGAGGGGGCTGCGCTATAAACACAGAGCAAGTAGTTGCCGAGGCGAGAGATTTCAGACGTACTTTTGCTTCCCCTGTAAGAATTACGGTCTTTTAACCCTTTATTTCAAGCTATCGCTTTCCCGACTGCTTTGCCTTGGAACGGGAGGGAAGGCAATGCTCTCGGGCCCCTGGTGCGCTGACGAGGACAGAGAAGAGAGCATTAGGTGGAGGTGGTTCACGCCTGCATCTCCTCGCAGCTGCTTTCTTGCTCCACCTCTGCCCGTGGAAGAATCACCCCCCGGGTCCCGCTCCGGCGCAGCAGAGATCCCAGGCGGGGGGGGAAGGAGGGACGGGGCCCGACGAGACCCAGCGGGCAGGTGCGAGGCCGGGCGGACCCCACGTCTCGGCCGGAGGGGGTGGGCGAGGGACCACAAAATGATGCCGGTGCGCTACTCGAGAGTCCCGGGGAGGGGCAAAGGAGAACTGGGGAGGGGGGAACAC
>NW_009726151.1:4284-15289 GCF_000703405.1 Apaloderma vittatum | reverse complement strand
GCTAGGCTGTATCCTAATAAGCCCAAAATAATCAAAACCTAGTCAAGTGCCTATAAGCAGTGAGTATTTACAGTATCAGGTTATATTATTGACTGCATTCAATCTAAACTGTGCATAAGTACTTGAAGACAGACTCTGTAGTTAGTTCAGGGGCAAAGCAATGCTAATGAGATTGCATGATGATTTCAGAATAGTTGTTTAATACTATACTAACCCATGAGGATGTAAAATGGAAGAGTATTCCCTTTTTCTTATTGTCTCTGACTACACCCCAACCTCACTCCCTTTAGAAGTTCTTGAAAGTTTTTTCCATTTGCTTTTTCACTCTAGGCTGTTCTTTGCAAAACTTGAAGCCGTGGCAGATTGACCTTAGAAATGATTCAGACATGCTGCTGACATTGCTAGCTCAAATGCATAAGCATCTCTTTAGAGTAATCTAGTTCACTTGAGGTAAAGTAAATGAATTTTTGATTAGATGGTTTCCTGTGAATCAGAAACTACATTAATTTTTCTATTTTGAAGTATATCTTTTCTTTTTTTTTTCCTTTTGAATGAGAGGTGAAGGAGTCTCTTCTTCAATTATAAACCACTTACAAAATTTTTAATTCAGTTTTAGGGAGAAATATTTTGGTGGCATTTTTCTAGTCAGGATATTTATGCATACTCTGAGCATCTTTTTTTGTACAGACCTGAGATAAATTTCAGACAAGAAAAATTCTGCCCTCTAAACCAACACCCCCATCTTTTGAAAACAATTCTTATAAACTGGATATCTTTCACAGCAGAATATATGTATCTCAAAGAAAGAAAACTGAAAACAGAGTCTATATACTGTAGTCTATTATTATACTGAGACAGCTAGGTGCTCTTACCTTTTCCTCTTAACATTTCCTGCCAAGAAAAGCTTCTCTGTCATGCTACGTATCTAGTGGACAGAGAAAAACCAAGATGTTTAATGAAAATGTTTTCCAGAGGAAAATGTCTTCTTAAGAATCTTCATTTTTAAGCCAAGGAAAGAAAGGCTTCCTATTCAAAGACTTCCTATCAAAAAAAAAAAAAAATCTCTATTAAAAATATTGGTTGTATTGACTAAATCCTGAAAAATATGAAAGAAAAATGAAAAGGAGAACAGGCTTGGTCTAGTAATTGCCAGGTTCTCATGAGTACAACATGAACCTTTGATAACTCCTATCCTAGTTCTTTAGAAAGAACGCATTCAGTTCCGTCTTTGCTTCCATTTAGGCTCTGTTGTCTCAGAACCATAAAGACTTTGTATGATTGCATTCCCCTGTTCTTCAGCAGGTGACCTTCAGGTCCCTCACTCTCTGGCCCGTGGGTGTAGGAAGGGAGTGGGGGCATTGTGAGCATTGTGGGGGCAGTGTGAGCATTGGCAGCCAGGACAATGATGAAAGACAGAAATTTAAAACTGGCCACATGGAACAGTCATGCACACTTTGAAGGGGAGGTAATTATCCAATCAAGCCCTGTCAGTGAGACTCATGGATGTGACTCATGAGGAGTCTAGGCAGGCACGAGCACAGCTGGTGGTTGCAGTAGGATTCTGATCACCATCTAACGTCCACCATGCTGATACAGCTGTACCTACTGGGGACACAGAGCCAACAGGCATGAGAGGAAAACAAAAAGAAAGGAACTCTCCTGACCAGTGTGGGAGACAGGTGGCCCATACCACAAGCTGTTGACTGTTGCCTTTAGATGGAATCTCATTCATAAGGATTACTGTTCTTAAATGTTTCTGCCTAGTCTTATTAAAATTATTCTTAAAATCATAAGGCTACCTAAGGAGGATGAAGAGGCAAAATCACTTCCATAAATCTTGTCTAACAGTTTGTTACCTCTTCATTATTCACAACATCCTGTCTTTGGCAGAAGGCTGTGTTCACATTTTAAAGGTATTGCTTGAACTCTAGTATTACTAGTAACCTCACAAAGACCTTATGAAAATCTCAAAGGCTTTCAGAATCAGGACAACCTAAATTCGTGTTTCAGGAAAATATTTTCATCATGCAGCTTTAAGTCACTTTTAATCCAATAAATCTACATGCCCCAAACCAGTCTTGCTTTATCATCCCATTAACCAAAAGGAAGTGTTGCCTTCCAAATCAATGACAAATCATTACATGCCAACTTATCTAGTGTGCTTTATGTAGTTAGGAAACCTCCCAAACAGCTAGGCCTCCAGGGGATCCACTTCATCTTTACATTTGCACTGTTTCAGGTGCCAAATTCAGTAATCTAAAATGGTTTCTGTTGGAAGGGACTGGGCATTTTAGTTGGCAGGTGCAATACTACTGGTGCCACAATAAGGGTTTATCTTTATTCCCATGCTGTTCTTACAATTCAGTGCTAGATTTAAAAAAAAAAAATACACGAAACAAACACAAACCTCAACAAAAGCAACAAAAACAACCTCACTCACAGAGAATTGATTGTGTGTGCTATTTTGCTTTTTGCTGAGAAAGGCACAATTCTTAGAATTTTGATTCATTTTAGTGAATATATGCAGCGCAATGCTATAGTAGATCCTCAGCAGTATCAGCTTCCTGCCATTATCTAAGAAAGATAAGCCCCGTAATATATTTTCCATTACTTTTACGCATGTTTTCGTGTAAGCCTAGGATTCACTATACATTATCCAAGAAAGGCTAGTCATCCCAGTGCTTGCAAGAAAAGGCCAATTAGTGCTAAATTTATAAAAGGGACAGTTGCTTTTTCAAAAATTTTCCTGCCATAAAATCTTAACACCTCTGGAGAAGGGGAAGGTATGAAAAGGAAAGAGCTTAAGGTAAGCTGTATGATGTAATAATTTTAGGTACATTTTATATACACAAAAAATAGTTCTGAGCTTCAGTAGGTCCTTCAACAGTGAAGAACCATATGTTTCCCTTATAATCATCACTCACAGCTGGTCTGTGAATTTCCTATAGGGAAACAGTTTTTTAAAAAGAATTAAAAAATCTAATTTTTCAAGCAAATTATGCTCTGAAGGTGTTGAGAAAAGGTAATCTCCAGAGAGCATGAGTGATGGAATTGGAGTTAATGGAGATGGATTAGTAAAATCGTGTATATTGTAATAATTTGAATGAAATGAGAAAAGCATCAGACATGTCTGTTGCCCACCACAACACAGTCCAGTGTGCCAGGAGCAGGTTATCCACTCAGTTGCACATTGCAGCCAGGAATGAAGGTCTCAGGACCTTATTTCCTATAATGTGATCTTTCCTATAGTTGTAATGCTGCATCCTCTTTCTTAGGTGTACCCTGGAAATCTCCCAACAGCAGGATGCAGTTAACCTTGTTTAAGGATGCATAGAGCCCTGTTCTCTTTCATAGCTACTGTTCCCATTGGCCTGCCAACTTCAGTTACCTTTTTTAATCATTTGCACTAAGATGCGGAGAGAAACATACCTTACTTAGCAGAAAAGGAACATTAAAACTGTTGTAATCACATCTATAGTAGTGGCAAAAACATGCTATGTTTGTACTTCCATCTGGCTCTGCTTCAGCGTCTTATTGGGTTTCATTCCTCTTCAAGAAGGAAGCTGAACAGATGACCAGCATGGGCCACAACATTGTTTTTTCTAGGAAAGATCATGGGTAATTTATGCACAGGAAGCCATAGTAAGATGTTCTTCAAAAGTTTCTGGTGAAAACTTGAACTTATTTTCCCAGAATAATTCAAGAGCTAAGGGATTGTTATGCATTTTCTTCCAGGAGGCAATACATTTCAACAGAAGAAGGATGTCCAATTTAGATGCTTGCTGTAGTGTGGATAAATCGGACCCTACGGGACGTAAAGGTCTGAGGCTTGTTCAATACGACTGAACATTTCTCACAGCTCCCAGAAAACAGAAGATACAGGGTATTTGATCCGACCCAGCTTCTTTTGGGCTGTACTAAGGTAAGGGGACATTTGTCTGATGCTTTGAGAAATAGAAGGGGTTCCTCCCAGACGTATCTTCTTTAATGTTTTGAGAAGACAATGCTTGATTACTTCATATTTTACTGACTGCATATCTCGGAATCCTGAGAGCAATCTGTACTGATTTCTGTGAAAATGCTTATCAGCCTGAGGGAAAAATCAGAAGAAAATCCTCATTGCAATGAGAGCAAATAAACTACAAATTTACCAAAATGAATTCCAATAATGTGAGTTCTCTACCTGTGGCCGTTTATACCCTTGATAAAAGAAAAGGCACATAACTTCTTTTTTAAATCACCCCAAAATAATTCAAATAAAAAGGCTGATTGTGAAAAAGAAAGTACTCACAGGAGTAAAATGTCAAGGCACGATATTCTCATATCAGCACTGACAGCCTGCACTCCTATTTTCTGTGGTAGGAGATGTTGCTTGTTATCAGTGTCTTTGACTACAGGGTAATGTCTCTGGCCTCACCTAAAGCTCATCAAAGGCTCTGGAATGCCCTTCTTGGTGTCAGTGGTACTTTCCATCATCTTTTTCAAAGCCAGTTTGACAGAGGTAGGACACTGCTGGGGATGAAGAACGTACAGAAGTGTTCAATGCTGTATTAATCTGAGAATTACCATGTGCTACTGAATATCACTGAGTTCTTCTGAAGACATCAGATGTTCCTGAAGTCTTGAAATAGTTTTGAAGAGATTGTTCAAGTCTTTAATTGTTGTTGGCAGGTGCACAGCAATGTCTTCTTTCAAGGAAATGCATCCATCTTTCAGTATTGAAGTCCTATAAGTCCTGTGCTATGGATTTATCTAAGTCATACAACATAGAGATTCATAAAATAACAGCCTAGAAAACATGCTTCTGTATGTACATTTTCTGCAAGACAAATATATATAATGTAGCATAAGTCTGTTCTCAGCTCGGTCATTTCTTATACTTTTCCACATTTACTGAGAGCACTCCGCCAAAAACACTTCCTTTTGTGACTCCATTTTACATTATGAACTTGAGTAAAACACGTCACCTCTTGCTGTGGGACAGGTGAAGCAGTAACACTGGTTGATCCTGAAGAGTAACTGCTACACTGGTCAGTTTAGTCTTTGGTGAGGACAGGAGCCTAGAAATACATCTTGTTGTTTTACTAGCTCACAGGTTTTGGTTGACAAGCCAAGGAGTCGCTGACGAACTTGAACTCCATTCAGGCAGTGGCTGGACTGGCAAAAACCTTTACTGATGTGTTAGGCCAAACCATGAAGTCAGAGGGGTGAAAGCGATGCAGGCCATTCCTGGCAGATAACTTACAAAGATGGGGCACTCATCTTCCCTTCAGTGATTGGATATAATGTTCCATCTAACTTAACTGCACAATAATTCCTAACTAGTCACAGCAAAGTCTTTTCTTTATGAGGAATCTCAGCTGATAATCTGCTCTTACACCAGTTGCCAGTTCAAGATTAAGAGCAAATTCAGTGTTCTTACTAAATTTTTCACTTATATTAGGCAGATATCTAAGTTTTTGCTCACCATACCCATTACTATTTTACCTGAAACGATGCCCTTTTGCCCTGATTCTGGATTTCAGGACCAGAATAAGGGGCTCAAGCCTCTTTTATTTTGTCTACATAAATTTAAAAGCTCTTCAAGTATAAGAAAGTGCTTGTTCAATCCTTTTTCCGCCTTTTTAAGGGCTCTTTCAGCATTGCTCCTGAGCTGCTGCAGTACGCCTCCCACCCTAATGGTGGCAGAAAAACCCTACACTTCACTCGACCGACTGCAAATGAAGCAGACTGCACCGGGGAAACGGAGCACGGCACACATCCTGCCGTAGGGTTTCAAAAAACCGGCCAGGAAACCATCGACAAAGTGAGAAAGGCTCAATATATCGTTTGTAAGGGAAAAGGCTGCAGCTGTTTAATTCAGAGATTAACTCAGAAGTTACATAAAGGACTGAGCTAAATCTGTAAATGGTAAAATCAAAAGACCTCGTTGCTCATATCCCCCAAACTAGAAGAAATGTCATAAAATTGTCAGGCAATATGTTTTAGATACATAAAGGGAAGGAGGTAGGTCTGGTTGCTTGTCTTTTGTTTATTTTAAAGACAATTCTTTCCTAAGCTTTGGAATTCATTGTCAGAAAACTGATATTTTTAGCAAGATCTAACAATAAAATAGAGTTGATATCTTTGTGAATGCCTCCTAAAAAATTATAGTAGAAGTGGAACGAAATGAATGTGTTGGCATAACTGACTTACAGGCAAAAGACTGAGTATGTACATACAGGTGCTTGTTTAAAACTCAAGGAAAAATTTGGGCAATATTTTTAAAAATTCACTTTCCTCTAGTAGCAAATTAAAAAATTCCTTTGGCACGGTCAGCTTCTGAGTCAGCCAAAGCTAGTCATGCATCTCCTACACTCATCCTATGGTTACATTATACAATCTGACAAGTAAAACTAAATTGGAATCAAATCAATCACCTGATCCTAACACAGAATATTGTTTACAAAAAACCCAAAACAACACTGTTTCTGATTACAAGTAGCAGTCACAAATTTAAGGCTTTGCTACAATGAATCGAATGCATAAACATTGCAGCATTTCATGGGATCAGAAAAACTTTTTTTTTAATGAAAAAAATACAATTCAGCATCAGCAAAAGAGGAATCTAGGGTTTTTTACATCTACTGGTGGTGAAATACTAACATTAGTTGGTTATAACTGTAACATTTTCATTCCTCCTAGTTTATAAGTTTATACAACCACCAGATCAGTTGATCTATTGCAGCAGTAACAGGAGCAGCACTGAATTTTCTCATGGTAATCAAAATATGCTGAGTGCTTATAACATGCCAAATTTCATACTAATCCCAAAGTCTTAAAAATGTATTGATATACTTTATTCTTCAGCAATGCTGAAAATAGCGTAAGGGTGAATCTATGCTAAACTGAAGCTCATTCATATCCATAATAGTAGTATGATACTGCTGCTGTAGTACTTGGGAAGACTCACAGAAGTCACGAGTAAGGTTAAGTTGAAGAGAAATTTGAAACATGTTAAATTGGTTGAAATGCAAAGACAGTAGACAAAAGAAACCTTTGTCCTCTTGGACAAGTGGTAACCATACTGCCCTAACACCCATGCCATAGCTACATGACCTGATGAAAGAAAGACTTACCTAAAAATTAGTTTGGAAGGGACTTCTGTAGGTTACCTAACCCAACATGCTAGAAATCCTGGGTCAGAAAGTTATACAGATTGAGAGTCATATTTCTTATTCCTTACAGTTCTTTTTCATCCAGATCATGCTTTTTTTAAAACATCATCTCCTCCCCTATTGTCTCCTCCATACTAGTTTTGACTGAGTTTTTACCTCCTTTTCCATATTGCACTCTTCAGAGGCAAAAAAAGAAGCAAACAATCCCTTGAAAAATGTTACAATTAAAAAGCACGTTTGTGAAACTGACGGCAAGCAGAAGAGAAAACGGTTGCCACAGACAGCAACAGTGGGAAGAGAAAAATAAAAAAGGAACAAGTCTCCCGGAAAATAAGCTAACTAAAACATACCTACCACTATGCATTGTCTTAGGATCACTGAATAGGAAATAGAGGTTTGTCTCCAATCACAGCCATAGGCAGTAAAAGCCCCTGTGCGATGCCAGGAGCAGGAACCTGTAAAGCTGACATCAAAGAATGCCTCACCCGTGTCTGAAATGTGCAGACAGGGGTCAGCTCTGCTACTGCCGGTGATGATTTAATACACATGTGTAACTGAAAACACAAATGGGAGCTTGTGTTGTTTGGCTTTAACAGGGACCCTTTTGAGAATGGTACCATGTGACTGGACAAGAAGGAATAACATGGATCGACCATGCGAAGATAAAGTTACAGAATGGGACAGAGGAGCAAATACAATTTAAAAGTAAGATTGGGGTATAGCTGTGGGGAGGGGCTAAGGGACAAGTAGGAGAAGCACACCATCAAAACAGAGTCATGAGAACAAACGTTTCATTTCTCTCCCCCAACAACAGTTTGGGCAGCCAGAACCTTTTCCATCCTTACTGGATAGACAACGTCTCTTGAGGAACTTCTTAAACTATATTACAAATCAATAAATGCACAAGTTCAGCGTCCTTAGCCGGATGGCAATGGTTTCTGGAGAAACAGTCTCCAGGAGAGTTTCCTTCTGCCAGGTCGCAGCAACTTCAGAGCTGCCTGGCAGATCCAGAACACTCAGCATAAACTCCTGTTCCTTGGGCAGAGGCTGTCACTTAACATGTAAGAAACCATAAAGCAACAGGTACAATCTGAACCTTAATAATGTTTATCCTCATCTATCAGGTAGATGTTAAATGCCTCAAGGTCTGAGTATTTGGAAAAGTCCTTAAAGCCTTTTACAATCTGACACTGTTTAGACGTGCCACTGTAGCTCTGAATCTTTGCCTTCTTAATAAAGCAGCTGTTCTTCTTCCAGTCCTTTCTAAGGCTGCTATCCTTCAAGGTTCTGATGGTTATGAGAAGCATAATCTAATTTTGCATGTTGTGCAGAAATATTCATTCCATCAGAGGGTTTCAGTTTGCCTGATGCTGTCTAGAGTTCCTAGTTACTCCTCCGCAGAGCCATTGCAAGTTCCTCTTCATTCTATTCTGGTTTTATTTTCTGTGGTTTTATTGTGTCACCTTTGATTGGTTTAGTCATTGATGTCGTTCAACCAAGATCAATGGAAGTTTCAGCATTATTTTGAACTGCAGCAGTCACACACCTAATCTGTAAACCTCAATTAATTCATTCTCCCTTTTTACAAGCATTTTTCCATACCCCTATTAATTCTTGTTGAACTTCAATTAATTCTGCATTATCCTCTTTCAGATCAAGTACCCAGAACTGAATACAGCTTTTGAAGTAAGGTTGAACTACTAATACAAAGAATGGCATTTATAATTGTTTCTATATTACTCTTTATCCTGTGGCATCCTCCTATTTTGTTGTCTTCTCTTACCAGAGCTGCAGATAAAGCAAAAGACTGTATTCGTCTGCCAAAAAATCTGTTGTTCAATTGTATTAAGATCTCATTCTTCTAACTTTACTTCATAGCCTGAGGCAAAATCTTTATGATTCTGAATTCTTAAAAGCCCCCTAGACAACTGCCATATGTAATATTGCTGCTACATTCATTCAGAAGATGGTCAATACGGCTGTGCAAGCTAACCACAACATTTTGAAATACCATCCCTTATTCCATATGATTAACGTAAAGGCTGCCAAAAGAGAACAGAGTGTAGAAGCAGCATCTTCAAAAGCTGTTAGCTTTGGATTGAAATCCATAAAATCCAGTGGGAAGCTCTTATGACCAGAATGCTCCCCATGTCTAATGCAGGTTTCCAAAGGATTTACCAAACTAACACGCTGCTGGAAAGGAAGAATTTCGCTCCCTGGATTCCTTTCTCTTTCAGGAAAGAATAGTATTTTTCAGCACAGTTCTCTCCTGAGAATTTTCAAAATTATTTTCTCTCCAGGTAATTTTCAAAATTTAAGCCTAACTTTTGCTTTCTCAAGGGACCACACACAAAAATGTTGCTTTCTGATAAGAAAGTCTTCTTACAAAAAACTTTGAAGGATATCAATGTGCTGTGGCTGCATTTAACATCAAGAGCATTCTCCCACCCAGTTTTCCATGAGTGTAAAACATCTGTCTCATGTCACTAGATTACTTTGGAAGGGGGAAAGGGACAAGCATTCAGTTTATTAGCTTTCTCCAGTGCAAGTAGTTTACATATGACTTCTACTGTGTTTCACTTCTTGTTGTTTCTTGTTTGAGCTGAACAAATCAAAGTGATGTACATATTTCTGTACCCATGGATAGCTTTAGAGAAGCCCAGTCCTTTGCCCGACCTTGCTGGGATTTAGTTTTCTATGTACATTTTATTTTCCTGGAAGTTTGAATTTCCTTTTGAACTGTATGGTTATGGCAAACCTACTTAGATCTCCTCAGAGTGGGAAATGCTCCTGACAGGGTACAACGGAAACAAAATGAAGTTCAAAGCAGCACAAGAATGCAGGTTGCTGGACTTGGGATTAGACTGCGTGGATCTATAAGGATGCATCCCACTCTGCTATTTGATCACTACCACTTTGCAAGGAGTGGTGAAAGGTACCTGGCTGTGGTCACCTTTTCCTTCTACAGTGTTGGGGGCTCCCAGCAGCATGTTGGGAGGCTCTGCAGAGCATAGCAAAAGAGATCTCAGCCTTTTCAGCCTGGACCCAGCAGGGTTTAAATGTAAATATTGCTGCTTTAAAACTTTAGATTAACTTATACTTCTGGAAAGCGCAAATCCAAATGTTGTTCTTGGAGAACCTGAAGGGCGTGGTCTGAGTGAGCTGAAACGAAGAAAACAAAAATCAGGTTTAAAAGAGCAGCGGTACTGAGCAGACCTCGTACGCAGTGGGTGGCTTCGTCTTCTCTGTTCAATCAAATGTCAGAACTACAGGGACAAATATTTATCTCTGCATGGTACATGAAGAGTCACGGCTTCTCCTTATTGCGTCTCTGTTCAGCTGGCCTGAGTGAGGCTAGCAATGCCACTACGGGCTGTTAGCAACAAAGAGACTTCTCGTGCAGTTTTCAGGCCTTCATTGTGTTTTAAAGCCTGCTCAGCAGGCTTAGAGGGCCAGGAGTCCTGGAGAGCCAGCCATGCCCCAGTTTGCTGTGGCAGCCCCAGTTTCGGCTGCACCCTGGGTGTTCTTGTAGCGCTGCTGGCAGGCTGGTGAGGCTAGCAATGCCACTACGGGCTGTTAGCAACAAAGAGACTTCTCGTGCAGTTTTCAGGCCTTCATTGTGTTTTAAAGCCTGCTCAGCAGGCTTAGAGGGCCAGGAGTCCTGGAGAGCCAGCCATGCCCCAGTTTGCTGTGGCAGCCCCAGTTTCGGCTGCACCCTGGGTGTTCTTGTAGCGCTGCTGGCAGGCTGGTGGCTTCTTGGCTGGAGGAGAGGCCTTGGGGCTGCTGGTCCTCCCTCCTCTTCGTGGGGAGCATTGCCTGCCCCGGCCAGGAGAGAGGGCCCTGGCCTG
>NW_009726151.1:3358-3964 GCF_000703405.1 Apaloderma vittatum | reverse complement strand
AGCCCCCAGCACGCGGAGCAGCAGCAGTGGGCTTAGAAGAGGTCGAAGAGGCTCACGTCGGGCGGGATGAACGTGACAGACAGAATGACAGATGGACAGAAATCCTGCATGAAGTCGACCCAGGCAAGCAGGCTGGCAGAGATGAACCCAGGTCATCAGGGGCTGGAGGAGAGCTCTGTGGAGGGACGCCTGGGGGCAGAGCTCAAGGCCACCCTGAGCAGCCCTGGGCCGCCTCCTGGCATGCCCTGGTGGTGGTCCTGTGTGGCGGACAAGCCCCAGATTAAGGTTGGGAGCTTGCCTCACCGTGAGTCCGATGGACGAAGGTGGCGCAGGGGGTGGGAGGACATGCTCCTGGAAATCCTTGTCAGCCTGCACCGAGTGCAGGATGGATGTGATCCTGCTCCTGCAAAGGGAGCGCTCAGGCTTGCTCTCAGTCCAGTGCAGGATGCAGGCGTAGCGGAAGCAGTGGGGGCATGGCAGCACGTAGGCAGCCTCCTGGCAGCTCTACAGGCAGATTGTGCAGTTGTCCAGCTTGGTGACCATGCTGTCCTGCTGCTGTGGTGGGCTGGGGGGAGCTGGGGGCGTGGAGCCGCTCCCCCTCTCGGG
>NW_009726151.1:678-3335 GCF_000703405.1 Apaloderma vittatum | reverse complement strand
GGAGGGGGGCCTGGGTCGGCGGGTGGCCTGGGAGAAATGGCCAGATCCTTCCAGAGGAAAGGCCTCGGCTGTGACTTCCCTGGGCCCTGTCAGGCTGCAGTGGCCTTGGCAGTCGTGTCCAGGCACACATGGCAGGAGGGTTCACTGGCGAGCACCCACCAGGCCTCATCCATCCAGATATTTATATCCATCCAAAAGCTGTTTAGATGTAGTCCTCTCCAATAACGGCCTTTTTTTTAATCCATGTAAATTTGGAGATCGCAGTCATAACTTGAAGTGAGTACAGGTTTTCCGTTATTAGGTAAGGAATATAAGGATAGCTATCCACTGCAGTGTTTTAAGAATCAACAAATTTTTAGTTACCCGGTGTTAAGGTTGTTAGAGAGAACATTAGAGCAATGAAACCCAGCCTGGATTGGATGATGAATACAGGCTTTAGACAAAGAGTGCTTGAGTGTAAGCATGGAGGTGTGTAAGCATCCGATAGAGTTGTGATTTAGCAGAAGTATAAAACAGCTTCAGATTTAAACTAGGGAAATAAGACTGCTACTGTAAGGAAATAAAAACCCATCTCTTCTCTATATTCAGTGTTGGTATGACTGAGTGTAATTCAGCATTGGTGACTAACTCAATGTTCCTGCCCAGACCGCAGAAGGAGAGGATTTCCCAAGGAGGACCACATAAAAGAGCCATAGGATAGGAAGGAAGGCTTAAACTTTATCTTGTTAATTTTGAGGAGGTTAAAAAATATGTTTAGGTGCTTAAATCCAGTATCGGATCAAAGTTGATAGTAGTATTAACAAAACTCTCTAAAACTGCTGTTGTCATATCTTTGCTTTAATAAAATCTTTCATTTTCCTCAGGTGATGAATTTTGCTTGTGTTTGAAAGCTTCAGCAAAAATTGTTCTTGCCAATTTTAGATTTTGCTCTGGTGAGATGAATACTTTCTCCATTACTTCTGCTAAGCAGGCATCTGGGCCACCACCCCAGCTCTTCAAATCCCAGTAGGAGCAAACGTATTGCTTGGTGAAGACCACTGCCTCCTTTGATGTAACTGGGGTGTGGTGGAAGAGGAAGCAGAGATTTGAGTAAATAGAGAAATGGTTGTATGTGCTGCAAGCACATAATTTTGGAAATAGACTTTTTCCCTTCATTAATGCTCTTTTGTCTTCTCTTTGCCGTAGTTCCTGTCTGTGTTATGATAATTCTGTTAGAAAGAGCAGTAATTATGGTCAAGTGGTTAGTAATACTACAGGTGTTCACACAAAATAACTGTAGGACTCGCTAGTGTTGACCTAATCTGCAGGGGAGAATTGACCAGCACGGGTAGAATTTGAACTGGTTTAGTTCAACTTTGTTGAACTGAAGGTGGCTACTGTTACTCAGAGTACACAATCTTCATTTGGTTTCCCCTCGTTTGTTTGAATTAAACCAATTCAGGCTCCATGTTCTTAACGAACACATTTTAGAGAGGTGTAATCCACTCTAATTTGGTATAAATTTAGATCTTCAGCTAATCCAGATTACTTTTTCTCCAGAGGGGTCTGTTTTGTTGGGGATTGGTTCTGCGGAGATCCACTTTGGAGGAGGTAAGACTGCAGTCGGGAGAGGTGCTGCAGAAAAAAGGGCTGAAGAAAAGCTCTTTCTGGGTCTTTTTCGAAGGTATTTCAAAGCCGGGACAAGATCTGCCACTGCTGGGGGCGGTGCCGGGGTAGGCGGTCTGCTGTGAGAGCCGCGGCGGAGCCAGCACACCCGCGGTAAAATTAAACGGGCTGTTAACGTGCCTAAAGGTCAGTTCTGCCCACCGAGTACGAGGTAAGTGATACTTTTGTTCTACCCTAACAAGGGGGCTACTGCCGCTGTTTACAGCTCGTTGGATAGTATTTGAGGTGCTCCACTTTAATCAAGGAGTCATGGTGGCCACTGGCAGAGGAGAGCTGTGCTCTCAGCACCCACTCAAAGGGATGTTGGTTTTCCGGTCACAGGCTCTGAGGAATGTCACAGCTTTTCACTGGTAGTTGGGAGCAATCCTGAGGATGGCTGTGTGAGGTGCAAGCAGGTTGATGACCTGCTAAGCCAGGTGGAGCAGCTCCAGGATGAAGTACTGGAGCTTAGGGAGGAGGTGAGTAGGTTAAGAAAAATTAAGGAAAACAAGAGGGAAATTGACAACTTCCATAATCTGGTTGTGACAGAGCTGAAAGAAGAAGTGGAGAGGTTAAAGAGGATCAGGGAGTGTGAGGAATTAGGGGACAGGGGGCAATGGCACAAGGTCCCTGCTCGGCATGGCGAGTGCAACTGCCTGACAATTTCACCGCCCCCCTAGGTGTCCTTGCAGAACAGGTACAGTGCTCTGCAAGGGGAACTGGACAGCAGTGAGGATGATGGTTCTCCCTGCTTGGAGGTGTCACCAAAGCCTAGTCAGACTGCCGTTGGCATTAAAACCTCATCAGTAAGGATTAAAAGAATGATCATTGTCATTGGTGACTCACTGCTTAAGGGAGCAGAAAGCCCAATATGCAGACTGAACCCACTACACAGGGAGGTCTGTTGCCTCCCAGGGGTCAGAGTTAAAGAAGCAGCTTCCTTCCCTTGTACGGCCCTCAGACTATTACCCCCTTTTGTTGTTTCAAGTTGGCAGTGATGAATTAGGAAGAAA
>NW_009726151.1:0-205 GCF_000703405.1 Apaloderma vittatum | reverse complement strand
AGGGTTTCACCCATCCAAAAGGTGACCTGGCTAAGGTGCACCTACATTAATGCATGCAGCATGGGTAGCAAACAGGAAGAAGTGGAGGCCATTGTACAGATGAAAAACTATGATATAGTTGCCATAACAGAAACGTGGTGGGATGACTCACACAATGGGAGTACTGCAATTGACGGATACCAGCTTTTCAGAAGAGGTAGATGAG
>NW_009726150.1:31387-40786 GCF_000703405.1 Apaloderma vittatum | reverse complement strand
GGTGAAGCCAGAGGGTGAAACAGAGTTGCTGAGCAAGCCAAAGAGAAAGAAACACGGTGGGTTAAAGGAGGGGAATCTAAGGTTTGCCTGGGAAGAGCAAAGGCAGCAAAGCTACTCTTCGTGAGCTGCCATTCCCCTCCCAAAGGCGGAGGAGGGCCCGTTGCCCCTCAGGGTGCCAGCTGCCCACCGAGCTGAGCTGGACCCAGGGGCCTCTCTGTCCCAGCCTGTCCCTCCTCATCCCTTGCGCTGCTCCTGCTAATACTGCCCCGAACCGGGGCAAGGAAGCAGAGTCACTGCTGCTGCAGAGCTGAGGGGATAGACCGCTGATAGACCAGCTGGAGCTGTGCCCAAGGTTTTGCTATTCCTCTGCTGTCAACAAGTTACAGCGAGAAACCATCAAGTCCCTGCGCTGCTCATCTGGATAAAAGATGGCAATCTGCCACTGGCAGAGGTGAATCCTCCAGCTCAAATGGCAGAAGGGCACTTTGTGGGGTTTAACAGTGTTCAGCAAGCCTGCTAATGACCACATAGTAACATACATGAATTCGGATGATGAGATGAGCATTCTCTGCTCTTAATACAACCTTCACAATCATGCTGTCGGACTCGTTCCTAATTTATCATCCTTTTGCATATTTGCCTCATGTTGCAGGTTTCAATGACATGATCGTGTGTTTTTCTTCACAGTGCATGAGGCGGATGGTGCTCTGGGGATGAGGTGTAGCTGGGCACTGAAGCAGGATTTTATCCGTCTGGCTCCCATTTCAGTTTTGCAGAAACCGGAACACATATATAATTGAGCAACATGAGGGAGACGGGGTGGTCTCAGGAGCAAGAGTGAAACCCCACTAAGTAGAACTGCAGTCTCTCTTTGCCCTTGCAACAGAGCTGCTACACAATGCTGGGCAACAACTTACAGCATGCTGGCACTGCAGGTATGTGTTCTGTTGCGTGGATATCGAACCTGCACTGCAACAGCTACAGCTGAGATCACCAGTCTTTGTTTCCCAGTAAAGAGAGTGCAAAAACATGCTAAATACTCTGAAAAAAGTAAGCGAAACACAAGTAAGCCTCAGAACTAGAATCCAAAATACTCTGTCTCATGTTCATATTCTTTACCAGTCTTAGTTAAATGAACGTTTCCTGTGATATCAAAGCTAGATTCTGTTTCTCCACCTCACATCTGCCTGTAAACTGTTCCTTTTCTCTGCATGGCAGCTACCAGCTCCCCAGATGCCCTAATGCAACCACTGGTGGGCCTGCAGTACAGATGACTTACAGGCCAATCTCATAAATGATTGCATCAACACCTCCGTCAGTGAACTGTGCTGTGAGGGTGAACTGGGCAGCTGGAGATGGGGGTGAGGGAGAGGGGATGTCTTCAGCTGCTTTTGCCAGTGGAGGAAACTTTCTTGTAACTATACGCTGAGTCCATCATCCCTAGAGTAGTAATGACGGTGCCCCCCTTGCCCCTCCACTTCCAAAAGGCATGTAACAACATAGACATTAATGTTGGTGAGTTACATCTGAGCCCCTGAGCAACATCGATGAATAATTGCCTGTGCAGAGCAGAGTTAGAGAAACGTTTGGCATACAAGGACACACAAACACAGGCAGAGCAGGGGAGAAATCAAATTATTGACTGGGTGCTCACCAAGTGGTCATTGGCTTTCTGGTCACCACATGATGCCAGAATCCCACAGGAAGAAAACCCACCCTAGAACATCACATGGAATTGAAGACTGCATCCCTGCACAACTGGGCAGGGGGGGCGAAGCGAAGGGCACTGCTCTTAACCCACTGTTTGATGAAAACACTGATTTCCTTTGTGATATTTCTGTTTATCCAAAAATACCTCTCCTCCCATTTAGATCTGGACGTCAGGATGACTGTTTCTCCATTTCAACCTGCCTATGACACTTGGGAGGCTGATGCAGAGCATGAGCAGGATCCTGGTGCCCAAGGAGCAGTGATGAGCTGGTAGGGACCTGCCTAGACCTTGAGCCGGACAGGGGCTGCTGCAATTCCTTTCCTTTCCCTGAAAGCAGCGTGTGAGCCGAGCCGTGCGGGTGGAAAGAGGCAGACAGCATTCCCCAGGGAAAGGCAGGCTCCGGGATACATTATTGATTTGCTGGGGGAGAGTCTTGCCGGAGGGCAGAGAGCAAAGAGGGCAGCTGGGCCCTGCGAGAAGATGCCGTGCCCCGCCAGAGATCGATACGCTTCAGCAGGCCTCAGAACAGGCACTGGCAAAGCCAGGAGTTAGGAGGGTGGAAGTATGCTTTGTTCTTTTTGTCTCATAGGAAAAAAAAAATTAGGAAGGATTCTGGTTACAGAGAAGGGAATAACCTCTCTATTTACTGAGTAGTACAGCCCATCCAGCAATGATGATTTTTTTAAAGACTGTTTTAAGGCTGCCTATAGCAGAGGAGGCTGTGACTGGTGAGGGTGGGGAAGCTAGAGAGTTCAGTGCGTGTTTGTTGGCTTACTTTTGGTTTGAAATAAGGGCAGCTTCAGGAGCAAGTGGTCAAGTTCCCAAGCCAGTATT
Organism: Apaloderma vittatum; assembly: GCF_000703405.1. Taxonomy (NCBI): domain Eukaryota; kingdom Metazoa; phylum Chordata; class Aves; order Trogoniformes; family Trogonidae; genus Apaloderma; species Apaloderma vittatum. The sequence goes on along the minus strand of NW_009726150.1, from coordinate 38,241 downwards.
TTGTGGTTTTACAATCACACTTTCATAAATGTTTTCTTCTTCCTGTTGCTGTGCAGAAGATCCACAAAAATAGCCCTGAAGATTGCCAGCACACCAGGCAAAATAAAAAAACCAACATTGCTAATAGCATCTGTTTTGCAGTTTGTGTGACATACAACACCAAAAGACAAATAGGTTTCAAACTCAAGCGTGTTTTCTATCAGTTTTAATTTGACAGTGACTCTTTAAGAACATAACATTGCCTCCAGAGTTTATTTTACATTTCCCAGTAAATAATAGTTAAGCTGTCAGGCGTGGTTGCTTTGGGGTTTTTTTAGTTGTTCCTAAAATCATGGTCTAAAAACCTCCTAAAATGCAGATTGTGCTGTTGCATGTTTTTGGAAGGACTTGTTCATTGCGTCGCCAGAGTGCTCCATATTCTGCTTTGCTGTTGCACTTTGCCTCCAACTCTGTATTCAGAGAAATTGTATTTTGTAACTTTGTTCTCTTTAATAAGAAAACGGGAAAAGCTCTTTTTTTTTTTTCCTTTTAAAATAACTATGATACAAAAGCAATAAGCTAAACAGAGCGCAACTGGTGACTGAGGTATGTTCACACTGGTGGCATGCCTCTGTGGATGGCTTTGGTCCTGAGACACCATACAAATCTTCTTATTAAGTTTCAGGGCCATAAATTCATGATGTCGATGTTTCAGGTTTTAATAAGTAACCAATATGAAGTGCTGTCACAAATCTCAGCTTCATGAAGTGCTTGGCTGTCCTACACCTTCCGTGTGTAATGGTCCTGGTCCTCTGCAGAATCTGTTATGAGGGTCTCAGGCTCGGGGAACGTGTAGGATGCATGGAGCTGCTTACCTGGTTTCTTTGGAGTGGATAGTGATTTAAGTAACAAAATGCAGGTTTCAGCTGCACCGGATATGTCTGAGTAGTTGCCTTTTTGTCAGAAAAAAATATATGTTTCTTCTGGGATGTGAAATATGAGCTACAAGGTAAAGGGAGAAAGAAGATGGATAAAATTTGTATTTTATTCTCCTAATAGAAGTCTGTAACCTCTGTCAATGAGTGCTGTGTCAGCTGGGTGTTTTCATACCTCAGACATTACCGCTAAACCTGCCAGCGTTTGTTTGTGAGAGACCAACGTCATTTTGAAGAAGGAGGGTGTTTAGGTACTTCTCTCCTTCAGCATGCTGCTTCAGCTATTCAACCACTAAATTTAGGGATACGGCAGTTATAAAACAACAACAACAAAAAATCCAGCTTTCCTCTCCCTTCCTCCCCAAACCCCAAACCCCCTGGGTTCTCCCTAAATAATATCTGTGGTCACCTAGTTAGGTTACTTGCAAAGTTTCCACTTACCACAGTCATTTCATAGGAATGAGCATGTTCCTGCAGACTATGACTTTATGATAATAAGAGCACAAAAAGGAATGGAAAAAAGACTGGAGGAAAGTAGAGTCCTTGCCTCGTGCTGCCCTTCTACCAAGTAGCCTGCGTAGAGAATCGGGAAAAAGAGAGGCGGTACTTCACCCTTAGGTATCGTATCAGTTAAGACTGAAAGTAATTACTGACAGTTTTGCAGAGTTAAGGCCATGCTTAGGGTTGGAAGAAGGCTGTCTAGGCAATTAACTCCAAGCACTTTTAATTTGCCTGATCCACAGGTTGTGGCTGGAAGCAGAACAAGGGGACCCACGTGCACCTTAAACTGCCTTACTGAAAAAAACGAGATAGAGAGTGCGAGTCCTTGTTTCTAAAGGAGCTCTGCTTTAAAATCCCCGAGGTTTTGCTCCGCTCGCCTCCTGTTAGGCTGCATGAATTCGTGGGGAGTTGGAGTCACAAAGAATTTCACTGGAGTGTGTGCCCTGCTCTCTTGAAGCTGTATCAGAGCAGTAGCCTTATACCCCGAAACAGCTGTCTGCAGAAGAGCAGGTGGGCTTTGCAGTTGATAAGCCTTTAAAATCAAGCTTGCCTGCTTTGTATTTAAGACAGGTCTATCTTAACCTAGGAAAGGCACAGATGTTAAGGAGAAGGTTATACATGTGCATACAATGCAGAAGGAGAACTGTTTTCAGCGCAAAGTTGGACATGTGTGGAATCAGGATGAGCATAACCCAGACTTGCGCAGCAAACTTGCTGAATTCGTATACCCACCGGTTTATGAGTCTGAAATTTCCAAAGGTGCCTCTGGGATTTAGGTATTCAATTTTCAGTGCTACAAGGGTGCTTAAATGCAATAATTAGACGTACAGACTGTGAGGGCACAAAGGGAAGAGCTAAGTGACCTCGAGTTATCGTTACTTTCACCAAAAGCAATGCCAGCGTGTGCTCCCAGATCCTGTGAAGCAGCCACAGCTGTGCAGCGTTTCAGTAAGAGCAGTGTCCTTGGTGTCCAGCCATTGTGCTTCCATAAATTGGCTTTCAAAGGTTCTAGGTTTTTCTTATCGGTATGGAGGAGCACAAGCCTGTTTTGAAATGCTCTTCTGTCTTACTGGAGGGGCATCCTGGCTTGACCCAAAGAAATCCACAGTGCTTCTGAGATGAGCTGTCATGGCTTTTGCATCGCTCTTCAGTGCAGGACTTTCTGTGCTTGGCATTTTAAGTGTCAAAAGCCTCTGACCTCCACAGGTCTACAGCTACCTAACTGTGTGTTTTCCTTTTTATTTCAGCCTTTCCTCAGAGCTATGGAATACTGAAAAATGGTTACATTTCCCCAAACAATTCTGGTAAACAAATAAGAGAATAGTAGAAAAATCTCTGTGAACTTAAATGAAATCTCACAGAAAATGCAAGCGGATTTTTGCATAGCATTTTTTTAAAGCTACTAAGTAGCTAAAAATGCACGTCATCTTTGGAATTCCACATGAAAACCACTTCTAAAAGAAAACGTCAGTGTTTCTCCTTTTTTCTCCGTTCCCGGGGTACTTGCTGCAGCTTGTGCTTTGAGTGGTGTATCAGGCACTGAATTGAAAGAAACAAAGTGATAGAACTTGCCCTTCGTTTATATTTTTTTTTTATTTGCTTGTATCTTGCCTTTCAGGATACTTCCTATCCTTCACAGAAACAGCACTCCTTGACGTTATATGTCCAAGCCACCAGCCCCTTGGAACAGCCCACGTTTTAGACACTACTAACCTCTCCCAACCCACTTCTAAAAGTCAGGGCCGGGGCTGAACTGGCCAAACTGTTTCTGTGGACTCACATCACGTGTAAGGGGAGCAGCAAGAAGGGAAGATGTGAATGTGGTCGAGGGATGAACTACAGTGCACAGCAGCGTAGCCAACAGGCAGAGAAGATGAGTAAGGAAGTACTGTGCTGGGTTTGGCTGGGTAGAGGTAATTTTCTTCCTGGTAGCTGGTGTGGGGCTCTGGTTTGGATTTGTGCTGAAAACAGGGCTGATAACACAGGGATGTTTTCACTATTGCTGAGAAGCACTTACACAATGCCAAGGCCTTTTCTGCTCCTAACCCCGCCCCACCAGCGCGCAGGCTGTAGGCGCACAAGGAGTTGGGAGGGGACACAGCTGGAACAGCTGACCCTGACTGACCCAAGGGACATTCTGTACCACCTGACATCATGCTCAGTGTATAAAACTAGTGGAAGAAGGAGGAAGTGACTACATTCAGAGAGGGAAAGAAGAAAGAAGGTGAGGACAATCAGGGTGGTGATGTTTGTCTTCCCAAGTCACTGTTACGCGTGATGGAGCCCTGCTCTCCTGGAGATGGCTGAACACCTGCCTGCCCATGGGAAGGGGTGAGTGAAATCCTTGTCTTGCTTTGCCTGCGTGCATGGCTTTTGCTTTACCTAGTAAACTGCCTTTATCTCAACTCATGAGTTTTCTTATTTTCAATCCTTCATTTCTGTCCCTCATCCCACCAGAGGCAAGTGAGTGAGCAGCTGCATGGGTCTGAGCTGCTGGCTGGGGTTAAACCATGACAAGTACAGAAAGTCTGAAGAAAGGAAATGACAGAAAAATGTTTTAGGACACTTTGAGCAAAGCACTTGTGTGTCTGTTTTATGGTGTTTTGTGTCAGCGCTTTACAAGAGTTTATCAGAAGGACTTTTAAAAAGTTTTGGCCTTCACCCCACTCATTCATGTTACCATCTAAGCGAAACATTTCACTGGCTTCCCCTCCTTTTTTTTTTTCCTGTTTTTTTTAATCCATTGGGAAGTCTCTCCTCTCCCTCCCTTTTACTCCTTTTTTTTTCCCCCACTGGCTTCCCTGCCTTATTCTTTTTTTTTAAATCCTTTGGGAAGTCACTCCTTTTCCTCCCTTTTCTCTGCAGAAGTTGCTCATTAACTGTCCACAACTTAACAGTCCTTTTCCCTCACATGCCAGGGACTGTCTGATCATGTCTCTCAGATAACTTTAAGGTACTTTAGTAAATACTACATCAAAATTCCTTCAGTTTTGAAGCCTCTCTTATTAGAGTTCTCTCGATTGTACATTGGTAGATCAAAGAAACAGAAATCATTGCCAGCTTAAGGAAAAGTATCTCCATTGCATCTTGGCACAGCTCTACGACGAGCACAGACTGTCTTATCTTTTGTCTGCTGTTTTCCTGTGGCTGCTGTTGCTACAAGCCCGTTTTTCAGTTTCCTATCCCAGCTTGTGCCAAAACTAGGATCCAGCTGTTGAGGTATAATAAAGCTCACTACAAGGGCTCAGAAGTTTATCTTCAGGCCAACAAGCACCAGCCTTTCAAAAAGGAGGATGAACAAAAGGTTTCCTCCTGTTTTACCTCCTTAGAGCAAACAGAGGACTTTACAAAGATGTAGATTATACTCATTGGGATGGCACAAGTAATGGAATGGAATTGTTCTCAGAGTAATAATTGCGATTATCTCAACCAGCAAGATTGGTACCTTGGCCATCTAACCCAAGTCATGTTAATCTGGACAGTCACTTGCCCTCCAACAGCATACTTGGCCTCCCATGTAGATTTAATTCATCAAAATTAATTGTAATTTAAAGGGGACAGATCAAAGAAGACGTCACCAGGTTTAAAAAAAGTTGTCTGATTTTGTGTTTTAAATTCAGAAACTAGATAACATAAACTGTCTGGTGACAAGTCCTCAGAAATAGTCATTTGCTCAGTTTACAAGGCAGACTTCTCTGCCAAGGGAAGATTATAACATCCTCAGAAATGGTTTACACACACAATGGCCTTCATTGTGCTGGATGTTGCATTTCTTCATCCTTTTAGAAACTTCAACCTGAGCTGACCTTGGTGAAAGTTACAAGTATTTTGCCAAGCAAATAAGAAATTGGAACACTTAATGTTTCAACACTTATGTTTTTGTCTCAAGTTCAGGTAAAGACTGAAAAACATGACCATCACTGCCACCTCAATTAAATATTTAGAAATGTTCTCACGTGGAAGGTTTCATATTGACATTCTCCAACCGAAAACAGTCATTTTTGGCTTTTTTTCATTTGTAGATGGATACTTACAGGTAGTTTTAATGCCTCTGCTTTATAGGCCTTGGGATCTATGTCCCATTCAGTGCTGTCACAGTTCTCCTGGTGCAATGTTCCATCTGAGCCAGAGAATAGAGAATAGAGGGAAAAAAACCATGACAAGAAGAACCACCCCACAGAGGAAAAAGGATTAAGTATCTCAGAATACATCTCCCAGAAATGTCTTGTGGGGATTAGGCACAAACAGGTTACTGTTAAACTGATCCAGTTTGTTTGCAATGTGTTCCAGTAAGCTGTGTTTGAATTACGATGATTGACTCGCTGATCAAATACTTAATTTTTCTAAGAAAAAGAATGCAGAACTTCTCGATAGGTTCATTTTCCTTTAAAAAGTGTGTTCGTGCAAGTTTTAAAGCAATTGTAAAACTGATGGCATTTGACAATCGCCCTTTTATTTGTGGACCTTAATACAGACTAAGGACACCCAGACTCAACTCCTCAAAGTTTTGGTCATGAAAGAAAGTGTTCAAATGTGTACTGAATGAGACTACTATAAGCTGGATTAATTTCTCTCAGTTTTCCTAGACAGAAGTGTCACTTCCAACTTGATTCTCCCCAATGCTGAACTTCCTCCGTCTAGTAACCGAGTTCTCGCTGCCTGCAGTGCAAGCAGAACGGTTCTGTCGTGAAAGAAGGAAATCGGCACAGCCACAAGTTCTGTGTCAGCTCAGAATAAAACTCAAGTCTCAGAAGAAGGGCTGAGGTTGACGGACACCATTCAGAAGTTCTGAGAAGCAAGTTTAGTTTGAAATAGACCAAATGGCAGGGAAGCGTTATGGTGAAATTGAAGCAGAAGTCCTCAGTGATGCAGCTTTCACAACGTAAAACCTGTATTTTCATCTTCTGTCACAAGCCATTAGGAATATCAGTTCCTGCTTAGGCAGCCTCACGCTGACTGTGCCTCAGTTAGAGGTACTTTTCGAACTTTGCTATCTTTGTCCACGCCTTGAGACAGCTGCACCCAATTTCCCGGTGATACCTGCAGTTATGACCCTTACAATGAGAACTCAATAATTCTTCCCGTCTGTCGGAATGAAGAGCTATGGCAACTGAGCGTTTCCTCTGAAATCCACGTGCATCCCTCTCCCCAGCCCAGCCTTTGCATCTGTGCTCTGACACGGCGTTTGAAGTCAGCAGGTGAGCAATACACGCTGCAGAGCCTCCCCTCTGGATTTTGGGATTTTGGTGGCCAGCACACTCTGGCCTTCCCCCAGAAGTAATGTGGAGCAACAGGGAGGAGTCACGGCCATACACCCTGGCCAGCTTCCGCTTTGGATATTTACACCTCTCTATATCTCTTTTGCAGATATAACTAAACACAGCACATGATTTGCTTCCCACCAGAGTTTGCCATGTTGTTTGCTGGTTAAGATACACT
>NW_009726150.1:0-31356 GCF_000703405.1 Apaloderma vittatum | reverse complement strand
ACAGCGGATAGCCTTTGTGTATCTGAAACATTCTGGAGTCATTCTAGATGAAATACAGGCTGTGGGCATCTGAGAGAAAAACAGCATCTGAGCAGACTGAGCACAGTCTTGAGTCTCTAGGCTATTAAAAGGAAAAAAAAAAGCGCCCTTACACATGCTACTGAAACTCAATTCCTGACAAAACATGCACCATGAAGACTCAAAATCACACCTTAAGATCAGAAGAGAGAACATCAAAACCTGAGACAGGCCTCAGTATACAGTGATTCACTTCCCTCCCCTTGTGATGGGGGACACCATATGAAGGGAGCTGGGGTTCAGTTTACCCTGGGAGAGAGGCCACCAAGGGAGTTCCCTTTTTTCATGGTAATAGGAGGCTGCCTATGAAGTCCTGACACCCCAGGAAATCTGAGCTGCCAGGACAGTCCACGAGCGCCCCTCTGCTTTGTACTACTAACACAGGGCAGGATCAACAGAGAGCCCCAGAGCCCACATCTCATGGGAGCAACATCAGAAGCTACCCCTAGTGTGTCTGTCTTCTCTCAGTGAACGTCAGATATATCACCACATCAGACAGAGAGTGTTGGCATACATATTTCATCAGTGCTCGACATATTCTAGCTCCAGCCCCACAAGCCATCCACAACTTCTTGCTTGTACTGTGAACTAGCAAGGCTGACAAGGTATCGTACCTCTTTCCAGCCTGCTAAGGTAACTGCTGCTATTAATTCAGCAGCACCGCGTTCAAAACATTATTCCTCTCCTAAAGCCTAGGAAGTCAGAACACCACTACCCAGCAAAAATAAACCAACAGCGTCCATTACTTTTTCTTTCTTCAAGTCAATCAGAAGAAACTTGAATCACCAAGGCAAAAAACCTAGTCCCCTCCCAAACTGGAAGCCTTTGAATCTCTGAGGCAGGCATCAAGCCCTGTGAGTCAATTCACATCAGCTGTGCCCATCCCAGCTCCCCCAGAGGGCAGCTGCCCTTTGGAGATCCTAAAGGCCCCCTGTGGTCTGTTCTGTATCTCCTGTGTGCATCGCTTTCCAACACTTGGTAGCCATTTGTTGGCCTGCTGATGTTAATGTTCTGTGAACTCTTATCAGATATATTTATTCCCACAGTTGTTAATGTTTTGGGAAGGCACAGGCTGGTTTGAGTTCAAAGGAGGACCATGAGAGCAGAAAATAAGCCCTGAAGGTGCTTATTTCAGGAGCTTGACTAATGCACCTTGCTAAAGAGAAGGTTGGAAAAGGCAATGTGGTGAGTGGGTGTTGATACTCACAGCTGCAAAAGGTGTTTTAGCACAAGGCTTTTCAGTTCTGCGGAGCAAGATCCAGTTTCTTGCCCTTGATGTAAGAACCTCCAACAATACGTCAAGTGGAGCCTATTTCTGAGAGGGGGATGTAGTTAATCACCAGGTGGAGCACAAGGGGACATCGATGAATTCACCAGTGGTTGAGATTTCAAAACAAGAAAAAGAAAGCTGGGCTGCATCATCTCAGACATGCCATGTGAAGGATGTGAGGCAGCAAGATCTTAAGGTCTCTCTTTTAACCCAGTAACATATAAAAATCCTTCGTGCTCCTGCAGTATAGTCTGCGAAGGTGGAAAGATGTTCAAGGTCATGTTGTAATCTACCAAACCCAGAAAACGAGGTGCTACATCTTGCCTTATTACTAGTGAATTTATTTGAATGCAGAGCAGGATAAGAAACAACTGTGCTCCCATTTGATTCCAGAGAGACAATGCGGTGTGTGCAAGAGCTTAAAGTAAAAAATCTAAATACATTTAGTCATTCTCATCCCTGCAGATCCTTTGTTCAGTGCTTATTAGTACAAAACTCACATGAAGGAAGACAAAATGAAAGCACTTGTTGCTCTTTTAAAATCTCAGTTAGCTCTCATCTTCCCAAGGGAGGCGATAGTGAAGACAGCGTGGTGTTGGTGCTGGACAGGAGTTTGTAACTGTGGATATGGAAGTCAAGAAATGGTGGAGAACAAACCTGGAGGAGGAGGTGATAGTCTGGAGGACATGAAGAGCAGATACTCCTTATAGCCAGGGAGAAGAAAAGCTTGATTTTTCTGGAAGATGTGTTGCTTTGAGGAAGATTTGCGTAGGCTGGGATGAGTTACAGTTTAGGTGCTCTCCTAGCCCCTTTCTGTGGCTCCTGTCAGTAGTTCTTTTTTTCCCCCCTGAGCTATCAGGGTGCTTACTGTAACTGCTTGACAGGAATTCAGCCTGTGCGCACAAGGTAAAGAAGAACTTTTCCATCATATTCTATGATTCTATGTTCCCTTTAAAAATCAGAAGGTTTAATTAACAATATTCATGCTACAAACTGCTTAAATATTGTGTAGGCTTTGGTATTTTTTGACACTCCTTATAGCATTTGGAAATACTTCAGGCCATCCAGACTGTTCCTTCAGTATTCCCTTTGGAGAAGAAGAATGAAGGTGAGACTTCCTTGCCAGCCAGGGTCAGCGTGTTTCATGCCCTTAAAAGGGAGGAGCACAGCTTAAAAAATGTGACCTAAAACTGGTGAGAAGGAGAGGAAACAGGAGGAAGCACTGGCTTGTCCTTTAGAGGAGAATCTTGCCTACGGACTTTCTGACTGACTCTGCCCTGTTCCCTGTCATCTCAGGGCTCTTCTCCTGGCCCTCAGGTCCCAGCTTTCTTCAGTGACATCTCAGCCCTTCCAGCCCTGGTCAAGCCTGGTTTGCAGGATCAGGGCAAGCTGTGGTCCCAGGAGAAGCTAGTATGAGGGAGGGAGCACCAGAAGGTGTTTTTGGTTTATTTTATTTTTAATAACTTGAAGAGAAAAAGTCATGGGTCTACCAGAAACAGGTTAGTCTCTTCTCGTTGAACTCAGCTTAGCCTTGCAACGAAGGGCATAATTAGGTGTTCCAATCTGTAGCTTCTGTTCTTTTGTTGTATAAAATTATAACCGTGACTTAGGTGCAAAAATAAAACAAAGTTGGTAGAAGGAGCTTTCTGTTTGTAACATTTTTATTTGGAGCTGAATCCACCCTAACTGAGGTAAGTAGAAAGGATATTATGAAGGACACACAACCTTGCCTAGGCTTTGTAGACTGGAGACAGAGTGGGAAATTAAAAAAAAAAAAAGGTTTTACATATATATGTAGCAGTCTCACAGTCAGTCATATGGCAAGAAGGCGTGTACTGCACTGGATCAAAGGGGAAGAGCCTAGCATGAGATTAAAGGGGGGATAATTGCAAGCAAACAGCAAGTTTTATAATAGAGGTGATAATAATATACAGCAGAGGAAGGAAACTGCGAGGAACAGAAATGAAGATAAAATGCAAATAAAAGAGATCCTTTGATCCTTCTGGCTTTCTCCCTATATAACAGAATTATTTTATCACCCCCTTATTTAATTTCCCTTCCACTTTCATCTCACTTCCCTCTGGTAGCTTTCTAGTTCCACTGCTCTGACACTACACCAGGTCTGCCTCCCTCCACGCCTTTTAGCTGTGCAGCACAGGATACATCTTTATCAAATGCCGATTTTAAATGTGAAACATCTTCAGTCAGAGACTGTACTCCTCATTTTGCTGCTGACTTTGGCAAGCAAAAGAGCTGGCAGAGCAACATGGCACAAGTTCAGCTTGACATGCCAGAACTCCTGACCATCATTGTGGGAGAAAATGTAAACACTGAAATTTAAGAGAATCCAAGAAAGAAGCCGCCTGAGAGTGAGGATATTTTCAGGATTTTTTTTTTTTAAATTTCTGATATTTACCAAAGCTGCAGAAGTGAAAAATAACATTTTCCTTCCTCCTTCCATCCTTATTCTGTATCCTGTTTGGTTTCACAGGTCAAGAGGTCTGTGACCAGAAGGAAGGAACAAGCCCTTTCTAAAGAGGACATCGGTCGAGTCTCCTGACAGAAGCCTCCACACTACAGCACTTCAGAAAGCCTCGTCAGTTCTACCTAAAAGCTCAGGGTAAACCTGGTTACATGAGTCACCTCTTTACTAACTTCATATTTCAGGCATGATGGGAAATAACGGTGTCAATACCAATATATATCAGAGCAAGGAACAGGCAGAGGGGAAAAGTAAAGAGGAGCAAAAAAACAAAAAAGAGCCAGTTTCTGTTCTAAGATGACTAAAAGGTGAGTTGGTGGCCCACAAAGGACTAAAGTTGTGTCTGGCAGCGATTACTGGGGTGGTTTGCTCTCTGCTCGGTGTGAGGGGATGAGACTAGAGCACAGGAGCTTCAGCTAGAAGGAGTCCTGTGTTTGTGTTTAAGTAGCAGCTCCAGCTGTGTGGGAAGATGAAGGCACCTCATTGAGCCCCCGTTTCTGAGGGTGCGCTGGGAAGGCCTGTTTTGTACATGGTGTGTCTTCAGAGCAATGCTGCAGGAACTAATCTGTTCCCTCTTCCAAGCAGGACTTGACACACCGTTTTTGCTGAATGCTTATGTGGGCACCATTAGTGAGAGCTTTGCTGCACTCTCTGGAGAACAGGTGAGTGGGAAGCGGGTCTAGTGGGATGTGTGTCAGTGTAAAAAGATGTGAGGGTGCAGCTGCACTTCAGAATGGGATCGGAATGTGATGAATCTTGTCCTCCTTGTCACCACCCTCAGGCTTTGACAGTTCACTCCTGGCAGTGCTGGTAGCCTCTGCTTCCTGTGACCTTAAATGGGCTTACTATTGAGGGGTGTTATTAAAAACATTTGGGTTACCACTTGTTGGCTCATTTTGCACGCTCTGGGGCCTAAATATAATGGGTGATCTGAATCATACGGACAAGTGCTTAGAGGAATGAATAACAGAGAGGCAGAGCATCATTTTCCCCTCACGTAGAGCCCGCATTTTCCCTAGTCTTCCTTTTTCTATTGATACAGTGAAAAAAAAAATACCTTTCTTGTTGTCTTTGATGCCAGTTGTTGTGCTACGCAATATTGGTGGGAAACAGGTCAAGAAGAGAGAGGTTGGGAGAGACTTAGACTTCCACAGATTAATTAGTTGGATGCGCTCAGGAACAAGTAAAGAGAGCAGGATGCTCCATGCCTTGTACAGAACAAGATCATAGAACCATAGAATCATAGAATGGCCTAGGCTGGAAGGGACCTTAGAGATCATCTAATCCAACCTCCCTGTCATGGGCAGAGACGCCTCTCAACTGGATCAGGCTGCTCAAAGCTCCGTCCAACTTGGCCTTGAACACCTCCAGGGAGGGGGCAGCCACGACATCTCTGGGCAATTTATTCCAAAGTCTTGCTGCCCTCATACTGAAGAGAAGGTTCAAGAGAAGATTCAGGAACTTGTTTTACCAGGTTGATTCACCATGTTTCAGTGTTGGGCCAGATGTAGGGTTTTGTGTGTGTGAGTTAAAAATGAAATCTTAAAGAGGGTGGGGGAGCCCTCTGGGACGCTCTTTTTGTGTTCCCCCAGTTCCCAGCCTGGGTCTTCCCAGCCTGCCGGTACTTGCCCTACCTCGCCGTGGTGTTGACTTCTGCGAAGTAATTTTGGCGACTGCAGATTCATTGCCTACCACAAGAGGTCAGCACAGGATAAGTTTGCGCCTCCAGTGAAAGGTATATTTTCTTTCAGCTCTAGATAAAGTGCAATTCCCACCGTTTCAATAAAACTGGTGAGCACTGAGTTCCTTTCAGTAACAGTTGTGTATAATGCAGTTTTAGCTTGCACGTGTTTTTCACCTCATCTCTCCTAAAAAGAATTGTTTTGTAGCTATTTTCCCTTTTTCTCCGGGTTTTAATTTTGAAAACTAATTCTATGAAATATATACACGTATATATATACATACGCAAACAGCTTGGAGAAGAGAAGGCTCTGGGGAGACCTCATTGCAGCCGTTCAATATTTAAAGGAAACCTGTAAGAAAGATGAGGACAATCTTTTTAGCAGGGCTTGTAGCAACAGGAGAAGGGGCAATGGTTTTAAACTAAAAGAGGGTAGATTTAGATGAGATGTTAGGAAGAAGTTCTTCACCACGAGGGTGGTGAAACACTGGAACAGGTTGCCCCGAGAGGTGGTGGAGGTTCCATCCCTGGAGACATTCAAGGCTGGGGTGGATGTGGCTCTGAGCAACCTGATCTAAAGATGTCCCTGCTCACTGCAGGGGGTTGGACTAGATGACTTTTAAAGGTCCGTTCCAACCCAGTGCATTCTATGATTCTACAGTATATATGTTATAATATATATTATAATGGTGCTTATAGTATTGCAAAGGAAAAATATAAAGCCTGCAAAACTAACAGTTACACAGTCTGGGAAGGAAGGATAAGTCTGCTTCAAGCCACAAAGGAATGTTCACGTATTACTGAAAATTACTGAAGTTAAAGTTTGGTGAACCAGTGATCTGCAGAGTCAGAGTGAGACACTTGGAACTGAGCCATAAGTTTGGTTAAAAACAAGCTTGGTCATTTAACCCATTCCTTAGTAGTGGTTGTTCCCTGCCATAAGCTTTGTTTTGTTTTTACATCCTGGCAAAAAAATCAATCAAGTCTTGTTTTGGAGTAAAACATTGTCATATAGTGGCCACAAGCCAAAGCTGAGACAAAAACTAATGAGAATTTTTCTTGTAGTTTACCTTGCGTTGAAACAAATGTGTCTGAAAAGTCTTGTCCTTCCCAAAAACTGTAAAAGGAAAATAAAAAAGCTGCATCTTTTCATGATGGTATCATCTGGAGATAAAGGAGGAAAATATAATATAGTATGGTACAAATTGTCTCTGTCTTTCTCTTCCCCAAAGCTAAATTTAGGATGAAAATCTTAACATAATGTTTGCTTTTTATTTTATTAGGCAAGAAGAGAAATGTAGCTTAATCGTCAAACCAATACGGCAATTTTTATAGCCTAAATATTTTTCTTGGCATCATAAAAATGAGTGGGTGGGAGAGGGAGGAAAAAAGCAGTTTAAGCAAATAAACTAGAAAATAATGTGTTCAATTAAGGGCACTAAAATACTGTTACTGTTCTCCAAGTGGTATTTCCATTGTTAAAAAGTTGCTTTTGATGCAGCAGGTTTCCACTAGGACCTCGCAGAAGAACTAAGGTTATAACATAACAATTCTGTAATGCCAGATTTGGAGCACAGGTCTCCACGCTTGTGGCATAAAACTAGAAGACGGCAGCAGCATTTGAAGTACAAAATGCACAGAACATTTCAATAAGAAGTTTTTTCTTGCAGCTAAGAGTACTTCAAGATGAGATTTGAATTTAGTGAATTATTTTAGCTAAAAGACATCAGGTTAGAGGAAGTTATTGATGCAGGCAGAGAAGGAAACGTTCTGTCTCAAAATTTTTAAAGCACATGAAGGTGTGAAGTATTTCTAAGCTAAATGCAACTAAGGCAGGTCACTTCTTAAAACTGTTCCGAACTGGTTCAAAAAGAGACAAAGCTTGGGCGGGAGTGGAGCTGCATGAGTGTAGGTGTTGAATTTTGGGCTGAAATGAAATCCTTTTTCATGTCTGAAATTAGAAAACATGTTTGCATAAAGAGCACTGTAACGTCTGTTTGCCTGTCTTCAGAAACATCAGTCACAGCAGAGATTAATATATCTTAAAGTGGCATTTAAGGAGTGGAATCTAATCCGAAACACCGCTGAAATGCTTCCTTGCTGATTACATGACTTCACATCCCTTCCTTTTTATCTCTAGAGGAACCGGCCACAGCATTACCTACTCCAATGGCACAAGTGAGACAGCTCTGGGTACCTGCCTGGAAGGAGGTACCTGCAGGGACAAGGAAGACTCAGCAGACTCCTCCGGTGGACGCCACCAGGAGCACCGCGGGCTCCAGCAGGGCCTGGCACCCACTGCTTGGCATCTGGAATGCTCACCCTCAGGACGGGACGGTTTGGGCGAGCCCGGCTGTTGGCAACGACAGGCACTGCTGGGCAACAGGGCAGGGTCTCTTTGCCAAAACTGTTTTGCCTCTGGCTTAGAGAACAGATGAGTTCAGAGAGCTTCTTTACGGGAGGTGGATGACCGGGTATGCACGTGTGTGGTGAGGAGGTGTTGCTCGAAGGGAGGAAAATACGAACAGAGGACGCGTGATTAAACCGCTCATTAAATTTAATAGCCTTGCTATTTATATTGGAGTTGGCTTTGCAGCAGAGGGTAGGAATGCATTAGCCAAAGGAAAATCAAAATATGACCTAAAAAAGCCAGAAGCAGAGCTGAGAACTTGGACAGAAATAGCACCAGTTTGTACCTTCTTCCCCTCCCTCCCCCAAGAAACTACTCCCTGTTTCAGGAATGTTTCTTCTTCCATGTACAAGTTGAAAGCAGTAGCTTCATTAGCTTTACCATGAGAAAGGCAAATCCTGTTCAAAGAAAGTTCTGCCTGTCGGGATTGCTCCTTGTGCACAGGGAGCCTGCTCCTCCACTGCCATGCAAGAGGACAGAAGTGTTGGTCAGCAAGCCCAGTTTTCTAGCATGAGCCTGGAAGCAGGAAAGCACTGTCACCAGCTAAAGGCTGCACTTAAAATTCACAGGGCCAAAACTTAAATTCACAGGGCCACACTCCTGCCGGGTGTGTCTTAGCTCCTGTTACAGAGTCTAAATATCCACCCTCTGATTGAAGGGAAGGAACTCTGTCCTGTTTGTATTGAAGTCGATGCAAAGGCTACCACCAAATCAGGCTGGTCCTTGGTTGATGCGCTGACATTCATGGCTGTAAAAGAACTAAAGTTCACATACACAAGTAGCAAAAAGTTATACACAAGGGTTTTATTACATGAATAATTTGACATACTCCGCGGCAGTCAGATACAAGTGCATTTAATTAACGTTCTGTGGACATCGTAACAGTCAGAATATTTCAGCTGAACAGTCAGTATTTGGCTGAATTCAAGCCAGTGCAATTCATGACATAACCATAAACAGGAAGTTACAGGCCTACAATGAGGTTAGACTAGATAGCAACAGCGTATTTATTGTCACATCAAAGCATTACAAAGTATGAAAGCCCAATATTTCAACTATCTCTAAAACGGTATTTGTACAAACCTGTCGTAGATACCTAAATGTAAGGATTCATTGTATCGGTAATGGATCATGACTTTCTCTATTCTGGGGAGTTATTTCAATATTCAAAACTATTTGGGGCAACGAGAAGAAATGTAAACATCTGATGGTCCTTTGACAGTCCCTTCCGAGAAAATACATTGTGTGCCACAGGAAAAGTGCATGCTCACTGGTGTGTCTGCTATGGCCAGTTTGACTCAAATTCACATAGCACCAGGTATTTACCCATTTCTGCAGTAAAAAGTTAGAAAATCTTTGTATTAACTCAGCAAAGAGAAAACAAAGTCAAAAGTTGTTTTTGCTTTTTATTTTCTTCTTCTTTCTTTAGAGGAACAATTAAATAGAAAAATTCACCCAACATTTAGACGTTTACCTCTTATGTACAGAGAAACCAAGAGCTAGCAAAGCGCATAGCCAGTGAACAGTCTTTTTTTTCTTCAGGTTCATATACCTGAATACATGAGTTTATTTACAGGTGGACGAGTATCCACAGAAGTAATAATCAGAATACTTCTATTTGGCTAAAAGTTGTATATAAAAAAAAGACAAAACACTTTTTTTTTCCTTTCAAATACTTTCCAAATATATATATATATTAAAAGTATTCAGTATTTCCATTAGTGCCAGAGTTGGAAGCTCTTTCTCATTTTATAAAGTTAACTTTGTCATAGGAAGTGACAGCAAACGACTGATGGTTCCAGTCACAGCTTTGACCAGAGGGACGGCAGCTGGAGCCACACCGGCCCGGCGGGAGGGTTGCAGATGGCAGAGAAACGTAGCAGCGTTTTCCCCTTGCTGTTTCGGGGCCATGTCCTGGTCACGGAGCTCTGCCAGCTCCAGGGAGCTCCTGCACCGTGCTGAGTGTCCCCATGGCCACCTCTGTGTCACCCTCCCGGGGTCAGGTCCTCCGCTGGTGGAAATGGTCACAGCTATAGGAGATATGGCAGCTGATAACCCCCAAGACCTGCCCTCAAGCATTTTTTTTTTTTTTTCCAAGTTATTGGGTTCTGTGGATTGCGTTGCAGGGGAGTATGTTTTTTTTTTCTACTGAGAAACATATAAAAAGCACTGAATTTATTTCTTTTTTTAAAAGGACAGTCTTTTAAAAAACAATCCTCTGAAGTAGTGGAAATATTCTTTATGCAAATGGACAACTAGCATGGGCTCGATAAATAGCTAGCTCAATAAAGGGGAAAACATAATTTCCATACTAATTCTTGTAAAGAATATAAAATTAAAGGCCTTAGCCCATCAAATACAATTACATACCGCAAAAATATTTTTCAGTTAAACATAGCCTAAATGAGTGCACATCTATCTCTGGATAGGTAAGAATACTACTGCCTTCATACTGGTATCAAATATCTAAGTAGTGTGCATATAAACAAAATCTTTCTTTGTTGTTGAGTCCAGGCTTGCTTTACTCTAAAGCAAGGATATTCTTAATACATTATTATTTTTTTTTTCTTTCTTCCTGTAGGATAAACTCTAAGAAACACACTTCGTTCACTGACCAAACTGGGCTGATGTGTATTACAGCAACCACCCCCAAAGGTAAGTGAGAATGCTGCATGCACTACCTTCTCCCTTCAGTTGCTCCAATTCCAAAACAGCCATTTCTCCCCTTTCCTACTCCCTCCCAACCGACATTTCACTAAACCCAAGCTCTGATCCTCCATCTCTGACACACCCCAGCCCCCTGTGAGTGAGCAGCTGCCAGTCCTGCTCGGCTGCTTGAGTGAGCACGAGGTGCCAGGGCTGGAGCAGCAGCAGCTCTGGCTGAGGTAGGAGGAACCACCTCCCTCTGCTTGGCCATGCTGGGAGAAGGAGTCCCAACAGGTCCCCTGGAGCCTGCCAGGTGCCCCTCGCCTTGGCCACAGACCCCTAGCCCCTCTGCTCCTGGGGTCCCGCAGCTCAGTTCTCCTCTGTCCCATGTCTGGGGTTTCTGGAGAGCACAAACAAGATAGGAGGCAAACACATACCTAAAGGAGGTGTGAGCACCTTCAGCTCCTGAAGTTTGGGGGTAGCAAACCAAGGGGAGAAGGTTGGAGGTGATTCAAGATACAATATGCAGCTGTATGAAAAATGCATAGCTTGTACGTATACATTCAGTTACAAGGATCAAAGGAAGGTTTGCTGCTATGTAGTGTTATCACCACCTGTTTCCAACGAAAAAAAATACAGGAGACCAGTGGAGCTCACAGCTTGGGAGTTAATGAATGGCATTTCCCAAACAAAGAATGAGCTGCTTCTTCTTCTTCTTGCATTTTTGGGGATAATTTTAAGCAGTTTTTTATTCAAAGGCTGTTGTTTATGTAATAACATAAGACATTTGCGGATTTCAAGAGATTCCAATTCAACCGTGGTCAGCTGAGCACTGGCATACCCTGCTCTTGAGTTCTTTTCACAAGCATTAGCCTTGTATGACAAACAAGCCAACCAATAGAAATCTGGTTTTAACTGTGGCACATGAGCTAGACTAAAACGCGATTCTTTTAAAATGCTAAAATTCTACTTCAGTTGTGAGTAGTGCTTTTTTTTTTTTTTTTTGCTTTTTTTGGCAATAGCTGAGCTAGTGTTTAGAAAATGCTATGAGTTTGCTCACTTTTGCTTTTATTTCAGTTAACGCTTTGGAACCTAGCTGCTTTTCATGAGGAATGTCTTGTCCTGAGCATCCCTGAACATCAAACAGTGATGGACCTCACAGGATGGGCTTAAAGACAAGAGGAAAACCTTGGTTTATATGATCTATTTTGATCTTGTTTACCATTTGTGCTTTTTCTGAAGAAAAATTGCTTTCTTGCTCGTGATACTTACTAAAACATAGTGTTTTGCCACAAGCATAACTTTAACAACAATGACCCCTTTTTGCTAATCAAGATGTTCTATAAATATTTAAATCAATTAACTGACTTTCTTCATAATACTTCACCTTCATGTTCTTAATTTTTTCTTAGGAAAACAAGTATTCAATGCACTTACTATATAACTTAGATGCTTCCTCGCAATTTTTATTCAACTGTATCAATGAAACTTGCACAACGGCATTTTTGAAACTAGAAGAAATATAATAATCAGATAATCAGGATTCAAAAGGAGGAGAGTAAATTTATCAAAGCATATTTTGCAATCTGCGTGAAGAAACATTGCCTGTAGCTAGCGAATTGATCACTCACTGGGAAATGAAAAAGCAGGGAAGAGTTTTTTTTCCATGCAAACAATGAATATTAAAAGTGCAAGAGGATGAGATTTGCTCATTCTAAAACCCAGAAACAAACTAATCATTGCCTGAATCTCTTGAATAACTTGGGAAAAAAATATTCCTTCTTGATTTTTAGAAAATGTTACTCGGTCCAAAGCTGGTTTAGTGCATTAATAAAACTCAGGAGCTAGTAATTCAGTAGTCTAAAGTTTCAAGTGCAAGCAGATACTACATAGTATTTTAACTCAATTATTTTCATAGACTTTTAAGCATTAGTATACACATCAGTAATTTCAGAAATGTTTTAAATTCAAGAAAAGTATTTTAAATGTTTGGAGAGTTGTGACTTTTACTGAGAATCACTCCCTACATATCCGAAGCCTACTGTTAAGTGCTCTTCATTCTGCACCCAGAATCAAAGCAAATGCAGATACAAATATTTTAACAATTTTTTTCATCCAAACTAACAGCAAAATTCTTAAGAGGAATTTTGGAGAGCCCTTAATTAGTGGCAAGAGACTGCAGAGGCTTTTACTGCATTAAGTTCCTCTGAATTCTGGAGTCCTCCCCAGCTGCTGGCGCTACATGGAGACAGCAGGAGTTTAAGAAAGGTATGCACGGTGGCATTTTATTGTTCTGGTGTGGATTTTTTTATATCTTAAGAAACAAAAAGGCACCTGCTTCTAATAAGAAACAGCTTTTTACTCTCTGCAAGTCACTACCACTGGAAGTACCTTCCGTAAATTTGCTGTGCTGGCCTCCAGACTGCCCCCGGAGGGCAGAATCAAATCAGATTATGAAGCAGATACATCTACATGCAAAGGTCTTTTCTTTCAAGCTTTCCTTCAAACATACATGAAAATACAGAAACGAGTCGGTCAATACAACTGTCACTTGTGCTGCCTGACGTGCCACTGCCTTGGAGGGGGCCTGTCACTGCTCTTGCTTCTCAGCCAAACACAAATAGAGTTTTCCGGAACACCCTGTACTTCATGTGAAGGTTTTATTTTTTCCACAATCCCAACATCTCTGTGGTAGGATCTGTGCTTTCTTTTCAGCACAAGTATCACAGTGCCCACCAACGCTAAGCACAACCCTGGCGGTGCACATGTCACGCTCCAGGGACTCATGTTAGTCCCAGAGAGGACACAACAGCTTCATAGCACATAGAAACACCAAGTTCATGCACATCTTTTGTAGATAAAACTGAAACTTGATTAAAAATAGCAAGGCAATGCATTTGCAGCTCAAGTTGAGGCTGTACTCAAGCTGTGGGAGCAGTGGTTGGCGTTTACCTGCAGATGTAGAAATGAGAAAGCGTCTGAAAGTCTCATAGAAGGAACCTGGGGCATCTGGGAAGTGATTGACAAAGCACTTTTCCTTTGTTTTCCAATCACGACAAAGTCCCACTTTTCTAGGTGTGATTTGGAATAAAGAGTTTGGACAAAGTGAAAATAAAAAAGGTCTTTATTTTTCAATATACGCCACAAGATTTGAAGGGATTCTGTGCTGGGGGAAGAGTAGGTGTTCTTTGTTTAAAGCATTGAAATTGGCATCTAAAAATTTTTAAGCTAAACCTAAACTTTAGTGTAAGTTTAACACCAAAACAAGAGGAAAGACAAGTTCCTCATTTAGGAACAAGAATATCATTTTTAGGACACTAGTTCCCAAAATTAGAGGGGATGGAGGCAGGAAAAAGCAAATGGAAATGCCACAGTGAAACTGGAAGTGGACCTGTAAGTCTAAGAGTTTGTGAAGCAGGAAAATATGTATTTGTGGATGGCTTCTGGTGCTGTCTTTGTTATAGAAGAGTCCGGGAGGACCTTCCTGCCAAGTCATGAGGTTCAGACTGGACCCTCTTGTCCGAGAGGGACCCCAAACACAGAAATCCCTGGGCAATTATACCCTTACCATCCAAGTTCGCCTCCTCTTACACAATGGTTTGGTCCAATAGTAATATTTGGGTCTGGGGTCTTCTTGTTCCTCACTAGATCCTTTCTTTGTTTCCAGGTGGGCATTTTTTTCTTATCTCAAGGATGCAGTTTCTGTTGATCTTATCTTTTAATGAGCATTGGTTTCTGGGCCTTTCTTCAGCCTAAGCTCAGCAGTACTTAGGTGAAAGTCCACAGACTGTGGCCTCAGGCTTCAGGCAATCTGGCTACTCATACTAAGCGATGTCACTCCTAAGACAAAACAGGTTCGATTCATCGTAATTTTAAGCAATTCCACAATTAATTCTAATATTCTACAAGTAAACTATTTTAATCTCCAACGGTCTTTCTTGTTGCTGAACTCGCAGGAGTTCAGCCCCTCCAGAGACGAGGGGCTTCTCAGTCTGCGACTACACAGCACTGCGCTAGCGTACTGAAACACACACCTCCGTGGCAATCCGGTTAAACTGACTTCAGCTTTTCATTGTAACTTAAATAGTTTTGTATTTCTTTCAACCAGATTAGGATAATTATATCAAGACCCATATCAATTAAACTAATGGAGGTCCTGTATGTAAGCAAATCCAACATCTGAACTCTGTCTCCTGCTTATCCAAATTCCATTTTAAGCCATTTTAAATCCATTAATGTATTGAATTTACCAAATGGTACATCATTTCAGAAACTATAATATTTCTCAATGTATCATTTAAAACATCTCTGACCTAAATACTTTATTTGCTGTATTTTACTGAAACTGCACTTTTATAAAAACATCTTCGTTTCATGGTTAATTTCTGGTTAAAACTAGATTAATAAAACCTTCATTGTTTTGTATATCAAAAATAAATGGCCCAACAAGTGGAAAGATATATAAAGTGCAATGTAGAGCAAATTAAACTCAGTAATTTTACACTGAGTGAAAAGGGAAATTCTCTGCTTCTAAAAATAATGATACAGAAAAAATATTTCTAAAAAAGAAATTTACTTTATATTCTCTGACAAAATATTTGATAAGAAATGAAGAAAGAACAATGCATGTGGGCAGACGCTTCCCTTTTGGGCCCCAAGTGAGACAAAAGGATGCACAGATATAAATACTGCAGTCTCGTGCAGGCAGGGTGTCTCAGAAATCCCATATTCATAAAAACTGGGCAAGTGGGCCTTTGTTTTCCCACAGCTGCGTAACTGGTGCTCAATTCACCCCCTTTTATGATGGAAATACTCTTCTTACACAAAATAACAGATGAGTAGCAGATGACAAGAAAGCATAATTGCTTTTTTTCACAGTTTAAACAAAACGTGGCACAGGCAATGCTAACAGTTATTTTCCTTCAGTTACCTTCTGGACCTTTACCTTTGCCCCGGCGTTCCCATCGCTATTGCCCCGAGGCTGTAACAAAAAGAGGCTGAAAAATCGTGCCAGAGTAGCAGCTGAGGATCCCTCCTATTTGCTGCCACATCCAGGTAAGAAGCATACCCTGATTTTCTGCAGCCCAGAGACCTCACACGGAGCTCCCATCTCCTCCTCGCCGAGAAGCCTCGTGTGGCCTGAGATGACCCTGAATCACATCGGATCGGCTCCAGGGTGCCCCTGGGGTCAGAGGAGGAGCAAGGTCCAGTAAGGTTGCCTTTTGTGTCCTTTAACTCCTCTGATATCTGCTTAGCAAAACCATGGCACAATTAAGATGCATTCTTAAGACTCACTGCATGGAGGATTACTGACCTATCTCTTTTTTTTTTTTTTCCCCTCTACAGACTCCGTTTCATCAAAATAAATGCTGTTTTAATGGTATTCTAGTGCCACTAACTGGAGCTCTCTTGAGCCAGCTGCTGCAGGAGTTATGAGCAAGCCCAGCCCCTAATGAGACTTCAGCCAAGACAGAGTAGAATAAAGGCACTACTATCATACCTGCCCCATGAAAAGCAGAGGTACATCCCAGCAAGCCCTATCCTGTTCTAGCTTTTAGGCCTTTTATAAACACCTACACTGTTAGGGGCAACTCAAGCAGTGTAACCCAGGGTACTTCTCTCTAGAAATGACTCTGCCAGAGGGTAGGAACAGCTTGTTCAAGAGCAGCACAAGCTTATGCCAACTTAACCAGCTGTGGAACTACAGTGTTAGATGAAACACAGAGATCTAAACCTGGAATAGTATTCCCAAAACCTCATGAGCAACAAAGATCATGTACAGTTCCTTGCAAATGCAGGGGTGGCTCAGGCTGTGTTAGAAATGCCACCAGAATGTGATGGGGCAATGCCCCCTTTACAAAAGCCTACTAATAAAACAGCTTGGGAAGTGGAAGAGTTGGGAAGAGCCTCCTTTCCCTAAGGGTCAAATACACATTGACCCTGGTTTTAGGGCTCTTTGCTGCGTTCCAGCAAGTTTTGGGAAAAGGACTTAACTAGTTAAGGTTACAGGGCTCCACGAGAGCCCAGATGGGAGCACACTCCCACCAGCTAGTTGGGGAGCTGCAGCATGGCTCCAGATGGAGGGAAACCACCACTTCTAATTTCAGCTCTGAAAATACCATAGTTCACTCAGTGACCTTCTAAAACAATAAAAGTTCTCAGACAATTTTATTTTAATCTCTGGGAGAATATTCTTTAAAAGACTGTTCTGTACTGTGGGTCACAAATGAATGCTCCCCCTTGGAGCTGGACACAACAAATGGAGAGCTTGCTCCCGCTGGCAGCACACAGACCACGGCGGTGATTCCCTTCACGACAGGTTGCCTATCCTGGATCCCATTCTGAGAAAACTCCTTCTCTCCAGGACTGGCATCAGCAGGATGGATTACAGGCTGAGTATCAGCTCTTAAATCTGTCACCAAGCGACACTTCCGAAGTACTTCTTTGGTACTACTCAAAACAGCCAACATCTTCCAACAGGCATGCAAACACGTCTAGGTGCGAATCCATCCTTCTCATAAAACCTAACAGCAAAATTCTCTTCCCAGGCACTCGGAAAGGGAGAGTCACAATTTCACATGCCCAATTACAGTGGAAATAGTCACACAGAGGAAAACCCAAGTGCCTTCATTCTACACTCATTACCTGTGCGAGCAGTCCTAGTCAACGCAGTTACTCATAGGAATGATTGCAACTCTCCTGAGAAAATCCGTAATGCTTTGAGGGCTCTCATAGTTATAGTGTTATCTGCATTATGCTCTTAATTGCATAACAAGATTTTCTATCATGCTCATAATTTAAAAAAAACCCACCATATTCAAAATCTCTCTGTAATTGACTACTTAAGATCAGTTTTCTCCTACTGGTATCCAATTCTGAGCAATTTTGTTTCAAGTCTTACCCAACTGGCGCAAGTCTCCTTCAGCTAATATCTCTAAATCAGTTTGTCCTTTGGCCCTTTGCTAGAAGTCAGTCCAACAGAGAAACAACCAGACAGCCTCTGTTCAACAGAGCCGATTATTTATGTCTTTCAGTTAATTCTGGAGTCTGAGTCTACGGCAAAAGCAGGAAGAAAGATGGGAAAACGATGTCTATGCCATTACTTAACAGCAAAAAAAAAAAAGGTGTAAGATAGCAAGAGACACCATACTTGGCAACCTGTCTTCTGTCAATGGAGAGAACTTCCAGTTTGACTGTTCACAGCCTTTTCGTAACTGAACAGTGAACCCGTGACGTAATCTTTTCCTCTATAACCTTCTGCTTGCGTGAACTCTCCAGGTAAGCTGGAGCAGATCACGTTGTACGATCTCATTCAGACAGCACGACGACGGAATCTTTCAATTTGTTCAATTTTTCAGAGGAATACAATTTCAAGCCAGGTCTTTGTAATTTAGGAAAGTCTTCACAACTGGAAAACAAACAGATAATCTAACCCCACTAATAAAATGCAAGAGAAAAAGAAAAGAAGAGAAAAAGTGAACATGAAGTGGCATTTTTACGACACCACTGAAATTTCAGACTAAACTATCTCTGTAATCGAGGGCAATATATTGCCTTCTTCTTGTAATCCAGAATTTGTACAGTTTTTTAAAGGTGTTTTAGCTTACTTGTGCCATGTAAAACAACATTCTGCTATTCCATGTGATTTACATTTTCTCCTCTCCTCCTTTTGTATCTAAATAAATCCCAAATCCTGTTTCATAACATACAGTAAATGGTTTTAAAATTATACCAACATTATCATATCAGAGAGGTAATAAAATCCCACTGCTATAAAAGTCAGTTTTAAAAGAGTGCACATTTCGCAGCAATGTACAAACACACTCCATTTCTCTCCAAAATTTAGCCCTTTGTAAATATTGCACCTCGCTAATAAGGCTACTGTCTATTTTAACACTAAAAATTACCCATAGACAACAGATTTTGTGGCTTAAAAGCACAGTATTCCTAAAGTTTTTAGGTAAACTTATTTATTCCCTTGCACACCCATAACTCCTGTGCCTCCAGGAACGCTGAGTGTACAGGGAATACACACAGAACTATACAAATTTATATAAGGAAGCCTGCTTGTTGTGCATTTTTTCTTCTGATGTGCTCAAATAAGGTCCTTTGAGCTTGATGGCGAACAGACACCTTTTACAAACCTAAGCAATGCTTCTGCATGCTGAAATGTAGAGTTACACTCATCTTCTCACTTCCCCTTTGCGATGCAAAAAATAGTAATAATAAAAAAAAATCTCTGTATTTGCCCAATCTTCTAAATACAAGACAAACTGCACAAAATCAGAGAAATGCAGGTTGTCTTACAAAGTGTGTATTTCACACAAAGCTATGAGCCTCAGCTCTTGCTGAGGCTTGATTTTGGAAGAGCAGAACCTGTGCCCAATTTCAGAAACATGGAAAGTCTCATCAACAAACTCCACGAGTGAAGTTGGAGGCACGGACTGGAGGGCTCTGAAGAATCTGAGCCGATGCTTTATGGGTGGAAAATCCATAGCTCTACCTCCGCACAGCCAACACCTGCTACCTGACAGATCACTTCCCTGAAAGATTTGTTGGCATCGCTGTAAGAATTAATTACTGCAGTTAAATACTGATATTAAAAATTCTGATGTCAGGTGTTATTTACATTTTCAGGTCTTCATATTGGAGATTCTGATTTTTATTCATAAATATTTGGGAGTTTGCAGAATGGAGTCCCTGGACACAGCAAAAAGAGTATATAGGAAAAATTGTTACAGACCAAAAACAATTTCTTTGCCTTCTAATACAGAAAAATTTGATTATGTATTCCTTTAAAATACAAGTTAACATTGTTAAATAGAACCTTGGGTTTACTGTAGCCGATACGTTTGCAGACATCAAAAAAGAAAAAGTGGTGGCCTGTTTTAATTTCATGTAGAATTGGCACTTTGCGAAGTGGAGTACTCAACACTACTCGGATATCATACTAACTTTAGGTTTTTTGCTTGCTTAAGTAATTTGGTAAGAAGTAATCCAATCATAGACAAAGTATATATACCTTGACCAGGCAACCAGATAAACAAGAAGCCCTTATATTTGCAGTAGATCCTGAAAAGATGTATACAAAGGTATAGATTTATATTATAATTAGGTTATGGCTCAAGCTTGTCTGTATTTTTATATCATCTAATGTGCTTTTTTTTTCTCTATTTGGAACTTCATAAGCTACAGCATTAAGTAAGACCATACTCACTAATTAATGCTTCTTTTTAATTATAATAATTCAAGTAGTGACATATTGCTCTTTAAATTTTGTCTAGAATAGAAGAAAAATTCTTAACCATCTCCGAGTCAAATAATCCTACATCTTGCTTTTACAGCTCTCTTATATTCCCTGAGGAAATTTATATTAACTTTCTTTTTTTTTTTTTCCCCCCTGTATTCTCAGGGCAGTTTTTTACAAGCATTGTTGTAGCTTTTGCTTATGTGACCATTACAAATCATAAACTAATTGCTGCAGGGTATAACATACTAAGATAAAGACTCCAAATTTAAACCTGAATTTCTGAAGAGGATTGGCAAATGCTAAGCACTAATATTCAAAACAGTTTAAAATATTTGAGTCTGTATTTAGCACTG
Source organism: Apaloderma vittatum (assembly GCF_000703405.1). Lineage (NCBI taxonomy): Eukaryota > Metazoa > Chordata > Aves > Trogoniformes > Trogonidae > Apaloderma > Apaloderma vittatum. Next base: position 11,186 of record NW_009726150.1, on the reverse strand, counting down.
AATTACATCAATTCGGATTTAATCTTGAAACTCCACCTCGTTAGTATGACACTGTGCGTGCTCCCAAGTAACAGGAAAGCTGAATCAGCATTTCTATCCCTAAATTCGCTTCCCTCAAGGGTACAGTAGAGATCTCACATTCAGATTCAAACATGGAACAAAAAGAATCCTTGGTGTTAAGATGTGTTAAAAAAAAAACGCGGAACACTGGCTTGTTACTAAATTTATCCATTCCCTTACATTTCATCAGCTGACTGGTCAAATGAATTTTTGCTGCGAGTATGAGCAAGCACAGGAGCAAACCAGATTTCAATTTGTTTGGTGCCATCAGAAACAGACTGATTTCTTTTTTCAAGGTCTTTCTGGATTGCAAATGAAAATGGTCTGAGTGAAACACCAAGAACATGATTAGTGTTCTTTGTATGCAAGTGGAAGGCACAATCTTCAGCCTTGCATTTGGACAGAAGTGGTCAATACGAAAGCACTGCAGGCTAAGATGGAAAAAATATTTCAAGTGGGCACTACGAGCTGTAGGTGTACATTGGCTTTTTGGTGTACATTTTGCTTTTTTGAAGCTTTTTGAGCTCCACAAAGATAAGGACAAGGAAGGGCTGCTTACATCTAGTAGATACAAACCATATTTAAAGCCTCAGCTTGCTTAATTTTTGCTCAGGACTTACTTCCTAACTATTTTGCTACAGGTGCCATAAAACTCTCCTGAATTGATACTAGAACAAAATCTGAGCTACGATGCTTTGCAACAGCCCACAGGTACCTACCAGAAAAATCCTGACAAATGCAGATTAAATTTCATATTGGTCTCAGCTCCAGTGCTACCACCTTAGAGGACGATTGATAAACGTGTAAATACAAGGCCAAGACGAGACTTTACAAATGTTTCCTTATGAAAATATTTCTAAGAAAAGGTGCTGCACGACTTTCTCCAACAGATGACTGAAGTTTGAACCACCAGAAACAAGCCTCACTGGCAACTTCTTATGCCTCTGCACACAGTCAGCGAGCTTCTAATTTCATGTCCTTTTTCTGAGACAGTGTTTCAACATATTTACAGGCAAAAGAAAGAAACCACTTTGTGTTGCCACACTTCCAGAGACGGTCCTGCATTCTCATCAAGGACACTCCAGCTGGCCCCAGAATGTAGCAAGACATAGAAAACCATCCTGACTCACTGAATAAGAACAGACAAGCAAGTAAAAAGTCAGCAATGAGGACATCTGGGATATGGCCTGGAGCTGGAATCCATTCTTACATGTAGGGTCTACAAGAAATTTGGCTAAAGCTAAGCCTCGTGTTGCCTACCTAGTCATTAGCTTAGAAAAGGAAGGGGAGAAGGAATGCAGGAAGTGATGCCGGCGACAGAGAACAGGCGCGAGGAATCTGTGGATCATTAGGCAACTAATGTCCGTACTAGGCTAAGGATTTGGACACAGACTAGCCTTCCGCTCAGCTTACTCACACGAGCAGGTCTTAGAGGTCTGGCTTACGTGACAACAGGTACCCGCTAGGTGACAACTGGTCGGTTAAAGTTAAGTGTAAACCTGCAAATTGGAATGGAGGAGTTTTTGCTCACTTTGCATCTTGCGTATCCTGTTAAATTTGTGCAAGGCACTAGAGAATCAGGCACATGGTTTTGGGTGGAAACCATTTTATGACTAAGATGATCCGAGTTTGTCCAACAGCTTCATAAGGGAGCAGTTGGAGCACAGTCATGCTTCAAAAATTGCCATTAACATTTTCCACTTAAAAAATTATCTCTTTTTCCAGATCTTTTTTGGGGACGGGGTATAGTGGGAAATAGTTTAGTCACAGCAAGAAAACTCCTGAGGAGTTTACAGGTGATCAACACTCTGATATTGATGTTGGCAATTTCTGTTACCGGCATCAATACTTCTAAGTGGTTAAATCAAATAAAATATATCCATTTTAACAACTAAGGGGGAAATTCTGGCTCTTGACATAAACAAATCCACGTCTAAATCCCTGCAGCACACAGAGACTATGTGTCGTGTTCAGGCGGATCGCTCTGACTTCTCCGGCAGGTCAGAGACGACGATCTACCTCCCACAGGGAAACCGAAAACGGGGGAAACGCCGCATACCAATGACAACAAATGACCACAGCATTCGGGCTAGCTCTTCCTTGGGAAAACAAAGAAATCAGACTCTTTTGGAGCAGCCGGTGCAGAAGTGTGAGACGAATCGGATGAGAAGATGATGGCGACGCCACTTAAATCAACACAGAAGAAAGAAACTGGAAAACGGAAGCGGTTATTCCAGACGACGCTCGGTACTGCCAGCACGGGAAAGGCTTTGCTGACATTTCTGTTCTTTGCTGGGTGTGTCGAGAGGACGAAGGGGATCTCGGTGGGCGCCGAAGTGCTCGCGTGACACGAAACGATCCAATTTCAAAGCAGAAAGCAACTGCCAAACGCTCCACGCGGGTCCGGATGGCCGCACCATCTCGATCTTGCTGGCCACGGTCGAGACGCAAGGAGTGCCTGCTTTCCAATCAAAATGCCACAGCCATAAAGATGTAAAATTGATTTAATATAAACAGCTGATTAAAGGTCGTGGAAAAATACTGGTAATTTAGCTTTGTCCTGGCAGGATTTATCAAGTATCTTCGCTCCTCTGTTTTGTGAATGGCAACTTTTTTCTATCTTGTTTTGATGACTTGCAGCTTTCGTGTCTGTATGTAATCCGTATCAAATTTGTACCAGAGGGCAATCTGGTCTGGCGACAAAGCCATTTTTCCATGCAGAAATTTATAATCTTATTACAATAATTCATAAAGTGCCCTCGGGAAAGGTGCTCGCAATGCCATGACATTGTAGAAACAATATACAATCTGATACATTATTTCCAAAAAAAATCCTCCAAAGCAAAAAGGGAAAATATAAAAGGAAGGGAACAACAAATATATAGGCAAATACTGTCAGTCAAATTAATTATGGAACACTTTATAAGTAGTCTTGGAGCACTTGTAAAAATGGGGGGGCAAACTGGCAGGAGTATCTTGGAAAAGTCCCAGATTTCCTAAGTTCTACCAAAGTAAATACACCATCAGCAAGCTCAGTGTTTGAAGATTAAATGACTATGCATTACCGTGAGGTATTTTACTAAGGAAATAGAAAAAAAATGCAACATCCAAAGAAAACCCATCACCCACATTTTTCTAAGAGGAAAGAAGATAATACTGTGGCTACATATATCCACCGACCTTTAGGGTCTTGGGTTTTATATTTATAAAGAAAACAATATTTATCCTCCCTGTTGACGCCACATTTTATATATACATATAAAACCCTATTAATATATAGTTTTATATATATATATAAATGATCACACACACACACGTGCGTATATTTGAGGGTTTTACTAGATTTCAGAGTGCTCTTTTTAAAAAATGACTTAAGAGAACACAATTGGCCAAAAAATCAAGTAACTGCAAGCATATCTTGCCACTTGTGCATGTAAATTACACAATTTGTAAACAACTGCAGAAAAAGCAAGCTCAAATTAGGCATATGATTGCCAATTAACTCCTTCAAAGGAAATCAGATTACAACCTTCAGCGGGCTCCTATTATAAATCTCACTTCTCAGTACTACTTCATCGAATTCAGCGTGTATATTCCAAACAACTGCATCGCTATTTTGTGGTTTTACACTGGCATAAGCAGCGATGCACGCTTAATAAAGCTATCAAGTGAACTTTGGACCAGATTTTAGAAAGCTGTTTAGATACTTAAGAGTCCCCTAAGCCATCTTAGACAATAACAAAAAAAACCCAAACAAACCAACAGTAAGAACCTGGTCTAATTTCAAATGGTATATATAAAAAAATCCAGGAATCTGTGGGCCTCCATGGCTCTATAAACAGGCAAAATTTTGCTTCTGTGTCTTTGATTTTTTTTAAGGTATCTTGTTCTTTTTAACAGGCAAGTATCGTTTAACTGTATACATTCATATCCTACTAAAACTTTAATTTATTTCTGCATTGAAATCATCGTTAATCACATGTAATTTGATACAAGTTGAGACAGAACACCATCTTATCGCATTCCGCTGTATCCTGTCTAATGGACCAAGAAACTAAAGTACCCAAATCTACCCCAGTACTGCAAACAGATTCTTGTTAATTCGTGTATCAAAATGTGTTAATAAATGGACTTTTACCACAAATATGTTGCTCCTTTGCTGCTGCACTTCTTTTTCTGAGATGATGTTGTGGAAAGGAGGCATTTTCTTTTCTCTATCTTTTTTTTGCATCAAATAAAACTTAGCAACTTTAATAGGGGAAGAAAAAAAAAAAGTCTGAATGAATCATTATTTTAACAACAATCTCTTGAATAAGATGAGAAAAAGAAGCAAAAGCAGAACTGCTGGGCTGGATTGTGTCCCTGAATAGGTATTACACATAATCCTAGTGGCTGCATTTACCAGTTCTTTATAGGCCTCCTGCAGCAACAGATGTGCCGGTCCAATTGTCCATCCTCCCAAAAAACGGGAGAGCGCTAAGAAAAAGCTACTGGACTCCCACTCTATTCATATGGGTTTCATCAAGCCTCTCCGCATTTCTTCCCTCAACTTCTCGTTGTGGCAGTATCTGCTGGTGACTTTTCCGTTGCTGCTTTTCTTCCTCTAGAGGATCAAAATCCAATTTCGTACTTAAATTACTTTGTTCCACTACACTGGTCTGTGCCTGCTTTAAAAAAAAGTGTTCCAGGAGCACTGCTTGTCCTTCTTGGAAATTCAGACTTTGCTTTTCTCCTATGAACAAACAAACGAAAATCCCAACTCCTTCCCACACCCCCTTTCCAAAAATATAGTATAATCATGATCATTCAAATCAGGAGAATTATTTAGCAGTCTCCAGTCTTAGTACAGCTTTTGTTGAGAAAACTGTAGCTTATATGACTCTGAAGTGTTTATTAGAAAGCTTTCAAAAACAGATCTTCGTTTCAGGAAAAAGAAAATTGTTCAGTTTAGCAAATACAGACGTTCACAGCACAGAGACTGAAATGGCTGAAAATGATCGTAAGGAGCAAGTAGCTCACAGAGTTAGCAAAAAAATTAACTTTTTCCTTTCTTCTACAGAAAAACACTAATAGCTGCTCTGGTTTCCATACTTAATAAGACAGAATTTTGTTGTATGTTCTTGAGTTTGCCTTTTTTTTTGCTTTTTTTTTTTTCTCTATTGCTCCACACAGGTTTTGATTAGTGCTTCTCCTTGGCTACAAGTGCTTCACTTTGAAATACAAAGCTTTTTTTTTTAAAAAAACCCCAAAACTAAAACCCAAAACACCCCCCAAAAACCCAAAAACCCCCAACAGCACACTGGCGGGAAAATGGGAAGTGATACAGTGCAGCTGCAGCAATCTGGTTCTGCCGTTGTCCTCCCCCATCCCCAAATCCTGTGCATAATTTCAATCTTTAGTCGATGAACCTTTGGCAGGCCTTCTTCCAGCGGCAGGCAGTGCACCACATATCTCTGTTCTCCATCCCATAGACCTTCCGACACTTTTTTCCCTCCCCTCTAGGCTTCCTGTCAGAGAGAAAGGGAAGCTCGTTAATGAGATGCTTTTGTAGCTTCGCTTTGTCACCCTAAGATCGGGACAACGACCTCAGTGGAGGGTGGCAGGCAGACAAGCCCTGCTCTTCCAGAGGGATTTGGGGTTGTTTTCGGAGAACAGGGATCTAGCGAAGGCGACGGACACACGGCACACAGCCAGCCAGCCCTGACTCTGTGGCTCTGAGGGACAAGTCCTTCTCGCCTGGCTTCTACAGCCTCTAGAGCAGCTGCTGAGCCCTCCTCTGCTCCAGGGATGATCCCAGGAACCCGACTTCAGCCTGCAGCTACACCCTGCCTAGATAAACGTGACTTTAGCCACACTGAACGCCAAGCTGTAACGGGGAGTCACAGCTACACCGCAATACAGCCCATCGTGTGTCCTTTGTTGTTCCCAAAGTCAGCAAGGCAGGCAACATCTGCTTTTAAAGCTCTAATGATTGTCATGTTTTCCATCCTATAACCACACTCAAAAGTTTCCAAGTTTAGAAAATGATCAAAATAACTTGTTAAAGTTAAAATGGAACTTTTTTATTCAATACACAGCAAGCCAGCAAACCTGAGGAGCAATGGTACGACAAGTAGCCCAACGCTCACTTCGGCAGTGCCATCTGTCCTGACGTCTTTAAATCCAACAACCGTCCAGGCAGATTTGTTTATTGCCTGTTACACATTCCATGGCACCCACAGGAATTGTCTCCTGATTTCCTCTCCTGCATACTTATATGTTTTTTGATTCCTGAACACTCGTTAATGGGCACAAACTGCGAAGATCCTAAGTTTGATTTGTATCATATGCAATGACCTGAGAGTCATGAAGAAAATGAAAAGTAAGTACCCTTCCTTTTGTCTCGTTTTAGGGTACAGTCACCATTAACACAGTGAGAAATAAGGAGTTACTTTACTGTAAGAAATATAGCGTCACAGTTTGATTTTTTAACATAACATTTGGAACACTTTTAAAAGCAGACTCCAGTCAAACATCAGTAGCTTTAATGGAAGTGAATGTTGTTTATGTCTAGGAAGACAAGGTATAAAAAGCTTTGCTTTGATCTAATTTATTTCTTATAATTTAACTGAAGCCAAATACCACACTGACTGAATGGTGATGAACACACAAGACAGTGCAGCCTGTCAGGGAAAAAAAGCAAAGCGACATCATGCAGTTCAGGATGCTCCAGCTGGAGCAGCAAACCTGGGTAGCGTTGCTTTACAGGGCAATTTAGATCCGCATCTGAACTCCAGACTTGCCTGGCACAAGCTCTGCAGGTTTTGCTTCGCAGGCTGCCTTTTTCCCTTCACAACGGCTCGCTTTTCCCCTGAACTTTACCTTTGACGGTAACAAAAAGCAAAACAGGTCCTGAATGCTTGCTCTGAAGCAATCGAGTAAGGACCAATCTAGTAAGGAGCCGCCTGACAACTGCAATCACGGTTGGTGGTGTGGTTTTTCTGTTTCTTTAGCCACTGACATCTTATTTACTAAATGCCCTCCAGGTTCTGAGGCTGCTGGCTGATCAGCATGAGCTAATGGTCCCGTACCTCAAGCCAAATGCTACTCTAGGCGGTGATGAAAGAACTGTGTGGGACTGTTTCTGCTCTCCACTCCCTGCAGGACGATTATGAGTTGGTGAGACCTGTCAATAACAAACAAAAAAGCTGCTTTATGAAGCACATAAACATACGAAATGCAGTATAAACACTTTGCCCAGAAAATGCTACTCATGATGCACGGTGGCAAGAATACCCAGGAAAGGTTATTATATAACATACAATCTCAGTAAGTTTTAGGTCTGTTTAGAAAGATGAACATTCTGCATTAGCTATGTTATATTAGTTCCGTTATGCTTCCTTGTCCTTGCAGTCATCCAAAGAGATCAAACCAGATCAGCACCATTTCAGGTTTTGGGAAATAGAGAAGACACATCCATACCTTAAGAACTCTGAACAGCTCTTACAAGAACCTTCTCCAAGACAGAGAAAACAACTGGAAGAATAAACTCCAGCCTGTGCCCCCTATGAAACAGAGAGATTTCACGTGCTGCTCCTGTCCACACCTTGGCACTCTTTGTGGGGAGGCAGCCTTGGAGAAGAGAGTTTGCTGCAGGGCAGCTGGGATGTGGCACTGGAGGTTTTACAGGGGGTGCAAGGCAGCCCTTTGGAACAAGGCTGCTAAGAAGGTGGATTTATTTCCTTTACTCTGCACTGCGAATCTTTTCAGCAGGTGTTCTCTTTTCCAAATACTCTCGAGCTAAGGGTCTAGTTTGGTCGTCTGAGACTTCCAAATAAGCCTCCTACATAAGCCTGGGGGTTGGCAACACTATTTGAGTGGCATAAAGCTTGGCTTTAAATAATTCATATGTGATTTACTGCCAGGGCCTTATTTTGCTCCTGGGTGAAGGCCACAAGCACTTTACAGGTAAAACACTAGAAAAAAATTTACAAGCATTTATTTTTTGTTAACAGAACACAGTAAGCCTCATCTTCTTGTGCATGGAGTCACTGCCTGCTGCAGCCAGGAACTGCAGATACTGTCATAGCTCCCTGCATTGCTGTTACTTTTCACTCCTGCCTTTTTGAAGTCTAATATGTGGAAGAATGGGAACTCACCTGGCTTGAAGAGAGCTACTGAGTGTGCTTTGATTTTTGATATAAAGTCTGTTTTATAGCTACTCCATAGTATCAAAAAACTAATACTTGTACTGGAGTGCAGGCACTCTTTCAGCTTTTACTTCTGGCTGGTAACTACGGAAATTTCTGATGTGCAGCTCACACTCAGAACAAGCCTAGACCATTACTTGTACATGAAATATATCTTCAAAACTTGAAAGAAATTTCCTCTCTCTCTGTCTGCTTACTGTAAGTCATGTTTTATACATCCAGAGACCACATGAGCTGCTTCTGTGCTATCACTGCAGAACACTGAGTGCAGCTTGCTGTCTACTACTTTTTCTCCTATCTTTTATCAACAACTTCTCTTGTTTTACCTAAGAATGATTGAAACACTGAGGATAAAATGCAAAGCAGTAACACTTATCTAGTCTGTGGCATTTACCACATACTGCACCTTTTTCTAGTCATTAACAGCAACCAGAGATCTCCCATCAGTTCTGCTAGGCTTCTTGAACATTTTGAAAACCAGAATATTTTTCTGCCTACCACTACGAACCGATATTGGTGATTCTCCCCCTATACTCTGCTCTTGTGAGACCCCACCTCGACTACTACATCCAGTTCTGGTGCCCCCACCATAAGAGGGACGTGGATCTGTTGGAGCGTGTTCAGAGGAGGGCCACAAGGATGATCCAGGGGCTGGAGCACCTCTGCTACGAGGACAGGCTGCGGGAACTGGGACTGTTCAGTCTGGAAAAGAGAAGACTTTGGGGGGGACCTAATAGCTGCCTTCCAATACCTGAAGGGAACCTACAGGAAGGTTGGGGAGGGACTTTTTACAAGAGTGTCCACTGACAGAACAAGGGGAAATGGGTTTAAGTTGAAGTAGAATAGATTTAGAGTAGATCTTAGGAAGAAATTCTTCAGTACAAGGGCGGCAAGACTTTGGAATAAATTGCCCAGAGATGTTGTGGCTGCCCCCTCCCTGGAGGTGTTCAAGGCCAAGTTGGATGGAGCTTGAGAAGCCTGATCTAGTTGAGAGGCGTCCCTGCCCATGACAGGGAGGTTGGATTAGATGATCTCTAAGGTCCCTTCCAGTCTAGGCCATTCTAAGATTCTATGATATTCCTTGGTTATCACTGAACAAAAGAGTACTCTGATGGCCTCCTATGTTATAAGCAATTACCCTGATTACTTCCAAACACAGCAACAGGCCTGAGCAGTAATTGCAGCATGCAGACTGTGTCTCTCCTCACATTCTCTAGAGAGGGTCTCTGCACAACCGTTTCCATGGATTGGCACACCAAGGCAGCTAAACCGCGCTGAAGCTGAGCTTTAGTGCATTTTGATAGGCTTTGCAGCAGGTCTAAACAATACCACTCAGCTGTACTTCTTTGTAGGCGACAATAAGAGCTGATTAATAGGAGGGGGTGAGAAGGCAATCCCTGCCCTCAGAGGCTTTTCATGTTTGAAGTGTTGTCTAACATAGAGAATTAATGTGAAACGATAGTGTTTGTTTGAAAGGAGGGCCTGGAGTTTCCAGTTACATCTCCTGGGGGAAACGGTGGTTACAGAGAGGATTTGTGATATGTAAACATCAGATTACCAAACTCAGAGATCTTCTTTCCCATTCAACCTTTTTGGGGCTTATGAGCACGGGGGTAAAAATCACACAGCAAAGATCATTCTGGCATTCCAGATAACTTTTATTCTACATTGCCTAAAAGTAGAACTACACAGTTCGTATGTCAAGTCCTCCAGTACCAAGATTTACAGGCCCTGACTGCTCATCCCACTTGCGTCGTCTAATTCATCCTCCTTGAACATCCCCGTACTGCATCTTTTTTTTTTTCCCCTCCTAGTTCAGTCTCAAGCTGTAGAGTCTTAAGCTTGTAGAGCAAACATGAACTAGTCCCTTCTGCTTCCTGCAGAGGACTGCACCTAGAGATGACTAATAGCTGCGCCAACACTTGACCTTCTCTTAGACTTGCAAAGCGATTTTGGGAAAACCATGAAAAAAAGCTTTATTTCCTGCCTGCCTTGGGAATCTACCTTATGCATGATTCTGAGCACAAAGTATAAGGACTTTGGAGGTTTCCCTAACTCCTCTTCTTGATGACTACCAGACTTCTGTACAAATGGCTGCGGTTAAACACTGTGAACAGCCCTGAGCCTAAAGCAGCCGTGTACTGAACTCCAACTGATCTAGCCAAGATACAGCTTGTTTTGAGGCACAGAGGAACTTGCTCGTAAGTCCACCCATGCTCTCAAAGGCCCCTCGGTGCTGCTCTGCTGAAGACTGCCTGAAAGTGAGGACTTAAAGCAAGCCATGATGTCCGTCTGAACACCTCAGCTGCCAGGACACCGAGAAGGGAGTGCTCAGTGGCATTGAAATTCAATGTCTGCAAGAATGAATGGGGAAATATCTAAGGTAGGTATTAGAAAACTCCACAAAAGATTACAATTTTGAAATTCTGCCCCTCTTGGGGACTTAACTGCTGAAATACAGGTCTAGAAAGAAGCCTGTTAAAAACCAGGATTCAGCAGCCCTGTCACAGGTCAAGGACAGATGGCCCCATTCCAACATCACTATTAATGTGAAAAATGTGTAGAACTGTGCACTTCTGTGAATTTGTACCTAATGCTTTACTGCTCAGTAGTTTGTCCAGGCCAAAAGAAGTATCCCAAAGCCATTTTAAGAAACTGCTTGACAAGTATGAAGGGTCAGGCAAAAATTAATAGTTTGGATTTACTCCCCAAAATTCCCTTGGGCACTGGAGATGTGCATCTGATCTCAGAGACCAGATGCATGAGTTCATAGTGTGCTGGTTCTGTCACACAGACTGGGCTTAAAGAAGTCAGAGAGTTGTGGTCAATTGGGCACAGTCTAGTCGGAGGCCTGTGTCTAGTGGAGTCCCTCAGGGGTCAGTACTGGGGCCAGTGATGTTCATTACATTCATCAGTGATCTGGGTGAGGGATTAGAG
>NW_009726149.1:7778-8250 GCF_000703405.1 Apaloderma vittatum | reverse complement strand
ACTGGGTTTTAGCTCAAACCCAGGACAAGTTACCTCTGGACTACCGATTAAAGCCATTCTGCACTTTAATAATGAGGAACACTTGCCAGTTTTTAGACATTGTTTCCTTTTCTTTTGTTTTCCCATTTTTTTTCCCCCTCTGTATTTTTCCTTTTCCTACAGGCTTTGCCTGATCATATATTCCTAGTGAAGAGGCATATGCTGCTCTGTTCCCACTGTTGGTAAAGTCAATGAATATCTGCATTCTTACAGTCATGGGCTCACACACAGAATATGCTTTTTCCCATTTCAGGCTTCTTTCTGACTTGCAGCTCTGCTTTCTTTCTTTTGCTGACCTCTTTTCAATATTTATGATGCTTTTTAACTGTTCCATGTCCGTTTATTTTCCTTGTCATTCATACTCTCTCAGTGTTTGTTCAAATGGTTCCCCAACAGGACCTGTTGTCTGTTCTTTGGAAAACGTGCACTCTTT